>NW_020523584.1:0-70513 GCF_003368295.1 Carassius auratus
GGTGAGAACCCTCGATGGATCCGATCCGGTTCTGAGAAGAGCTCAGCGTCTGCCAGTTGGGAGAGGCAGTCATTGACTGACCTTGTGCAAAGAAACGATTAATTTCCTCTTCGCTAGCAAACTCTGCAAGAATAGTAGTGTTCCCTAATACACACCTGAGGAGGAAGAGGAAGAGCAGAACCTTAATCAGCATGGTGCCTCACTCTCATTCAAATCTTTGTGAACTGGAGTTCTGGAAATGGCTTTGCACATTATTTCAGGATTGGATTGAAAAAAAGAAGGCTGATAAACCATTTACTTAACAGATTTTTGTAATGGAAAAAAATAAATAAAAATAACTGTCAAATGGTGTATCATTCAAAAAAAGGAGGGCCTTCAAATATTGCTGTGGACAACTGTAGTCAAAAGGTTGAGAAACCCTGAATTACATAGACTAATTTCCTAATCGAAGAAAAATATTGTTTTGAGATGCATTGACAAGTCATTAAATTTGATATAGGAATTTAAACCTCAAAACAGTACTTGTGCACCACAAGAGTATAACATGAATTTTCAGAAAATTAAAATGTTCAAAATAAATACCAACCAATACTTTCAATAAATCTGGTTATTATAGGCAGAAGTGATCTAGTCATGTCTTGACCACTAATATCCTCTTACACGTCTTAGTATTGGTCGACCGATATATCTCCAAAGAGCAGATATATCGGCCGATATTTGGCTTTTTTTTTCTGCTTGGTCGATGAGTTTGAGGCGGGACTTTTATTGTGACTGTGCTGAGAGCCGCAGTGCTTGAGCACACACAGTGCTTGTCTGTCTAATAATCAGATAGAATGGTTAAACGAAGGAATTCATGTATACAGAAAGTAATATATATGATTGCTTTTATATTAGGCCTATTAGTTAGTCTAATTATTATAGAAAAGCAAACATAATAATACTTTCTCCTTTGACGTTGTTGCAGCTTAAGCAAATACGCATTCATATAATTTAAAAAATCTTACAATGACTATTGAACATTTAATTTTACAAAACTTGCAAACTTATCGAACCAGCTGTGAAATCTTGTGAAGTGTGCACGTGTATCCAACATGATCAAATGTTCTCTCGTGATTGGTCAGTCCATGTGAATTGAATGCTTTTAATTTTTTTTTTTAACTCATGATTTCAAATTATGCTGTGCTTTATGCATTTGCCCCACCGTCATTTTCATGCCATTTTCCCTTAGTGCCGTATGTAAATTGAGTGTTACCCTGAGTTATTTGAAAATATGATTCCCCAGTGCACACAAACTTCCCAGAATACTGAGTGCCTGTTGGTACAGTATTTACTTTTCTTTTTAATTGTATTTCAAAAGTATAAGCGTGTTTCTTTTACACATTTATTTTTTAATCCACTGTCAAATTATTTCAAATGTCTTAAATATTAACAACAGTAATTTTTTTTTTTTTTATCATATCGGCCACCATGCTTGCCAAGATATCGGAATCGGCTGTCAAAAAAATCGAATCCGTCTACCACTACTGCTTAGCAATTATTAGCTTTCATTGTAAAATTTTAGTTCTTTACCCACATTGGAGAAAAAAAAAATCAACAAGAAAAAAAGATGAACTTACATGTGCAGTGACTTCTGGGCTTTTGCTGCCTCGTCCTTAGAGCTGTAGCAGACGACAGCATTGCCATGGGGAAGGTTCAGATGGAATGTGATTAGTGGACCGTGCTGCATGCACAGAGTTCGCAAGGTGGAGCCATCAATCTGTAAAACATGGGCATGACTTCTGCTGTATCTTCATATTTAAAATAACATCATGGAGCATTTCCTTTAATAAACCATTAATTACAAAATAGCTATTGAGAGTTGGGTATTATTAATTGTTAACTCAATCATGGTGAAATTTAATTTACATGAACGGGGGGCTACATTTATATCAAAACGGATATTAAATTCAACAAAATGCAAGCCAGAGCCTAAAATGTAGCTTACAGACTAAGAGGAAGGAAAGTATTTATGTGCCTGATACTTTAAGCCCAACAGATTTGTTTTTCTTCCAAACTTATATAAAATAATAAATCAATATTTCAATATATCAATATTTGCAAAATGTTTCCTGCTAAAAATGCTGGAAAAATCAGGCTGTGTGAAGGCTATGGCCTGCTAAAATGAGTCAGTGTACTCTAAATCATTATATGTCTTACCTGAGGTGTGAGGTTTTTGAGAACAAGCCAATTAGTTCTCCCTGAGCTGCTGTCACCCCAGCTGGAACCTGTGGACAGTGATTATTTCAAGTGTTTCTCATGTCTTTAAATTCTGCATCATTTACACTATTAATAGAGATTATGTAGGTGAAAGGGAATATAACCGTGAACTAACCAGAGTTGAATCTGGAGTCAGAGCTACCCCAGCCTGCCAGTCTCAGAGAACTGTTGTCCCAAGATGAGGGCTGTTTCTGGCCAGTCAGGCCCGGCGGGGGGCGGGACGGAGCAGAGATACCTTTTGAGGGGAGAGGAACCTTCCACAGCTCGTGAGCCAAAGAGGTGTTGGTGACTGTGCCAGGAGACCATTTGGAGTCACTGTTTCTGGCTACAGGGAAGACAAAAAAAAGGTCAGGTCAAAGAAGCACATCAGGGTCACAGGCCTGCATGGCTATGCCTAAACAGCTGCCCACCAACCTGAAGTGCTTTGTGCTGTACTGCTGAGGGAACTATTGTGGTTGGAGGCACGAATGGATGTCCAGGCACTATTTGAAGGCAGCGTGGTGTTAAGTGATGAGGATGGCCCTGGAAGAAGAAAATAAATTAATTAATTGACGAAAACACTAATATATAAAAGTTTAAACATTCGGGGTCAGCAATGTTTTGTCTAATGTTTTTTGAAAAAAAGTCTCTTTTTAAAAGAAGTTTGCATTTATTTAAAGGGAACATAACAGTTTCACCCAATCTCATGTTCATCTACTGTACCTTTGTATAGTATATAGTATAGTGCATCCTTCATATCGTCAAAAAGTCTTTAGTTTTATCAGAATTATAAAAGAAAGATGCAGCTTTACGATTCTCTCTGGAAAAAGCAGAGCTCCTGGAGGCACGCCGTGGGCCGAGCTAAAGAGTGACGAGCATTTGAGTGCCGATTGCCAACAAAACAGACATTTGATGCCGTTTCACTTACTGTCTGCAGTTCTGAATCATGACCGGGACCTTTTATAGCTGGGACTGCTCCATCTTTCAGTATCAAATGATGTGCAAAAACAGCATTGAACTAGGCCTCGTTTCTAAAACGTTTGGCGTTTAAAACTGCGTTTGCTGCTCCGGAAAAAAAAAACTGAATCCTCGTTTATGTCATGAAGAGCCACGATTGAAAAAAACTCTCAGAAACTTGTACGAGTAAGATTTTTGGCACAGAAATTTGCTTACCATTGTTCCTGTCCCTGAGGTGATCAACATCCCGCACTGTATTAATGGAGAGATTATTAATCACACTGCCAGGAGTGACAAATGGGTCAGTTTCAGGATCAATGTTCGGATATCCTTTCCAGGGCTCACCAGGACGGAACTCTGCCAAACAAACATGACACTGTGAGCTAATTCTTGCTACAAGGGTACAGCACGATGTAATATTTTGTTTCAGTGCAATATTTGATTGGAACAAGTAAAGCAGAAAGCAAATGGGTCTGAACCTGGTGGCCAGTTGACATTAGTGGAACCATGAGGTGATTTGGCACGGCTGGGCCAGCCATCTCCCACAGAGCCAGGAGGACTGATGGGAGCGTTACCGGCATTGATGAAGTCATATGGACCAAAGGGCGAGTCTTCAAGCCTCAGGCCAGATGTTATAGCACCTATAGTGAAATCACATCCATCAGACTTTTTTCTCACACTTTCAAAAACTACCTATGAATTTTTTTTTTGTTTGTTGAGATAAGGCTGCAAAATGATAACAAAAACATTAATTAATGGATTGTTTTCATTGATATTGCATTTGTTAAATAGAATAGGTCAACTGCATGGCTTTCTTTATTTACACATCCAAAACACAATTAATTTACTGCTGTTTTATACACTAAATATTCAATGCTGCCTGAACAGTCAACTTCATACTCTTGGCAGCCAAAAAAATCATAATGTCAATTGATTTCAGCTGTAATTTTTTAATACATTAATACGATTATCTGTGCAGCCCTAAGACTGATTGTGAAAAAAAAAAAAGTATATAAAATGGAGAAACCCACCAGATTTGCTGGGGTTTTGATCAAGTGGCGAGTTAACGGAAATGTCCATGGCAGTCCACTTCTTCAGACGGGACTGTGGCTCCTTAAAACCAACACTGCCAATGTCAAGGTTGCTTACATTCAAGTTTGAGTTCAAAGCTAGAGGAATACAACAAATAAAAATTAATAATAAAAAAGAAAAAAAAAGAAAAAGAAAATACACGTTCTGCCAGAAAGTAAGGTTAACAACATTGCCGGAACATTACAGGAATTAACATGAGCAGGAGGTTTAACAAAAAGACCATTTCAACAATTCATTCGATTTTAATTCGAGTGCACTCAGTATTTTTTTCCCTCAAAGACTTGATAAAGATTTTGGAGACAGTGTCAAAAGTGAACACTTAAGATTTTGCGTGACAATGTTCCGTGCACAATAAAATATGGGAAAACATATGTACGGGGAGACGAGCACATACAAAGAAAAACAACGTTATTATTGTCAAGCGGCAGAAATTATAAGTAGAAGCACCATACATATGCCAGCCAAACATTCAATTTCCAATCAAATAAGGACTCAAAAAGATTTTGCAATGTAGCACTGTTTTCTTGTCCCTCAAATACAAAATGCAAGAGGACATTTTACTGGGGAAAACAAAATAGATAGACTGTATTCACCTCTTGCTGGAAGAGAGCTGCTGTCAGGGTAGAAGTTCTTTCCTACCCGAGGGTTGATGGGAGAGCCTGGCACCATGTGGCCATTGCTCAGAGGTGGGGCTAGGAGGCTATGACTTTGACTAATGCCAGCTGACTGACAGCCTGACATGTCAGAGGCAAACATCGAGTTGGGCTTGGCAGCTTGGTGCAACAAAGAGTCTGTCTGGCCTACATTAAGATGGGGAGGGCACCCACCTAAAGGGAAATTACTGAACGAGCTCAAGGAACTTTGTTCCTTCTGCAGGTCAGAGGCATTGAGGGGCATGAAGTTCTCCATGCAGGACTTGAGGCTGGGCTGGTGCAGCGAGGGTGGCTGAGGGGAAGTCTGCTGCTTCATCAAAGAAGGATCGAGATGGCGGGAACTCTGCATCATCTGCTGGGACGGACCCAGACCACGACCCTACACATTATCACAAATGGAAAATGTCATGTCAAATGAGTCAACAAAGCAGGAAGTGGCACACATAAATGGGTCTAAGAGATCACAAACCTGTTCCTGTTGCTGGCGGCTGTTAACAGGCATGGCTCTCTGGCTTTGCGCTTTTTGCTGCAAAAGGAGACGCTGAGCCAAGGGGGAAGTAAGATGTGAGTATCACTGCGAATGAGGTAACTTATCAGTAAATATCTTCTAGGCTGTTACTTGCAGTAAGATCACTACCTGTAACTGATTAATCTGAGAAAGCTGAGACAGTTGGTTGAGCTGGGACAGCTGGTTCAGCACAGCCACCTGCTGTGGGCCAAACAGAGGGTTCAGACCCCCATTATTGGGAGAGTACTTCAACAGGGATGGTGGGACCTGGGAAAAGACAATGTACACATTTGTTATGAAAAATATAGAAAATAAATGATCAATTAATCAAAATAAATATGTATGTATCTGGTCTACAAATTCTAATGCTTCCTGTCTATGGCAGCTTAATTGAAAACATTTATTTGAAATATATACACTAATTTATAACATTTAAATAATATGTATTTATTGAATTTTAAACAAATAAATTTAATAATTATATCTAAATCTATATATCTATATCTATATAGATATATAGATTTTTTTTTTTTAGGGGATAAATAGTGGAGCACTCAATATTTTTAAGTAGGGCTGCAAAATGAATCTAAATTA
Source organism: Carassius auratus (assembly GCF_003368295.1). NCBI lineage: Eukaryota > Metazoa > Chordata > Actinopteri > Cypriniformes > Cyprinidae > Carassius > Carassius auratus. The sequence continues at coordinate 6,040 of NW_020523584.1, forward strand.
AACAAAATGTGATTTAATGAAAAATATATGAATTCAGTGTAAAGTGCAGCACTGTTTTTACATGTGGGAAGCTCAAATGCTGATTTGTGTTTTCAACATTTCAGAGAAACTCAGTTTGCAATACTACTACTACTACTAATACAAATAATAATAATGTATTTAATAATGAAATTTTAGAATAGTACCATATCTATTTTATATACTAAGAATACTAAGAACAACTTCAAATCGTGCAGCCCTACTTTTAAGGGTACATTTTTATTCATTTCCAGGGCAAACGGGAACCCTGTACACCACACATCATCATCATCATCATCATCATCTTAGAGTAAGCTGGGATTTAAAAACCCAAAAGGCATTACCTGAGAGGGAAGTAGTTGAGGAGGCACTTGGTTGCGTAGACCGGGCTGAGCAGAGTTCAGAGCTTGTGCTGGAGGCTGCTGTGCATTCCGGCCTTGTGCTGCTGCATTACCAACACCGTACATGTTTACATTCTGTGAAAAAGCATAACACACATGTAAATGAGCATCCGGCAACCCAGTGCATTCACAGCTTCAGCACACAGCATACACTACCTCACCTGCCTAACTGCAACAGTTTGGATGGTGAGGCAAGCTGAACTGGTTTGGCAGTGAACTATTTTTAGGGGAAAAGCTGACATTCTGCATGGAAGTGATTTGTGAGTTTTGGGATTCCTCTGTTACATAGCTATCATTTACAAGCAGTGAAATCTGAAGCACAATCAGAGGACCCAGAGCACAACAGCAGTGAGGAATAAGACAAAGACCAGAAGGAACAACAGGTCACCAGAAAAAGGCACATCAACAGCCACAGAAAAAGAGACAGAAAGGCTATGTTAGCAAATAACTATGGTAGTTATTTGAAGATCTCAACTTCAGAAATACTGACATTTAATTTAATTAGAATTATTAGGTTATTTACTAATTGTAATTCATGGACACTCCTAGTTCCTGTAAATTAGAAAATGTGTTTTGAAAACAATAATATTAATAGCTGATTTACCAAAAGAAACCTATTCATTATAGACAAAGGGATAGACTAAAAAAAAGTTAAGATTCACTGGTCTTGAAGCCATATAACTTTATAACATATAAATTTTATCATGGGGTCTTCAAGTTGCATTCTCGTCCCATAGAGGGTGCCAAAGTACCCAAAAAGCAGGACTATAAGTGGTGAAAATGAAGGACGGTAAGCAATAACTGACCTTATCCATATAGGAATTACGGTCTATAGGAGAGTCTTTGTGGATCTGGTGGCGTGAAGCAGTATTTTTCCCGTACTCTCCGATGTTAAAAACATGCTTGTCAACATCAATGCGCTTGTCTGTCATTCCTACCAAAGATAAGAAGAATTGATAGATTTTACAAAAACATGCTAATACTCATGGGCTACAACAAACATCACTCGATAGCAGCACTGGATGAGCATGTGAATGTGAGCTACCTCCAGACATATCCATCTTATTGCTCTTCAGGGAATCTTCAGCGGAATCCCTCTGCAAAATGACAAAGAAGCATCAACACGCCAATCTAATAACTTTCTGCTTCATAAAAGATTTTGGGACACATAATATTAGGTATAAACAGGTTTCACAGAAAAGAACAGCAATCAGACTTTATCCTTACAGGGTACATGTTGGTGAGCTGTTTCACAAGCGGATTCATCCACTGAGAATCATCTTGCTTATTGGGTCCTTTGTTAAGCTAATGGAAAAAGGGTAATAAAAAAAAAAAGTAAATAAGAAGCAAACCATGTAATTTTGTCCCCCCCTTAGATTAAACCATAAATTCAGTGAATTATTATTTTTAATCAGGCCTGCAAGGCTAAATGGGGTCTTAATTATTACCTTTGGAGGCACCTTCTTGTAGGACCAGTTTCCATGTTGGTTCATTTCCTGTGATAGATTGTTGTTCCACATGCCCATCTCTAATTCCTTTTCCTCCTCCCAGTTGGAGTGCCCTGTCATGGACGTCTCCTCTCCACCCCAGTTATCTTGCATAGGTTTGGATCCTAAAAGTCCAAATAAAACAACCAATCACATCAAAAATGGAAAAACAAAAACAAAAAATTAAACATAACATTATTTCCCTGATATTTACAATGAAAAAGCCCAAGAAGAAATTAAGTCAAAAAAGAAAAATCAAAGAATGTTCTTTGCCCCGACTGGAGATGGGACGTACCAGACTTGTGTTGTGATTGTTGTCCTACAGCAGCGTGACCCCAGCTACTGCCTACTGCGGTTTTCCTTCCCGGCTCTTCCCAGCTGGAACCTGTATTAACAGGCTTTCCCCAAGCAGATGTGCCATTGTCCACAGTGACAGGTGGAGCAGCATGCTCACCCCAGGTAGAGGACTCCATTTTTTGTGGGCCACCATATGGCTCTCCCCACCCTGTGATCACAAAGCAAATAAAATTAACACCATGATCAAAGAGAAGTATATAACATTATATATTTCTGAACGTAATGTAGTGAAGACAACAAATGAGAAAACTGCATTAAAAAATGTATATAAGGACTATTTTGTAATCAAACCCAAAACTATCATAGCAAATAAGAATCAAAGTGTAATGCTTAAGATACATGGAAAACAACTATGCAACAACTAATTTGCATTTAAACAAAATATTAACCATACTTGACAACCTTCCATCATTTAAAAATTGAAATCTATTTATAAGACAATGCTAATCATATTTACAAACTTTACAATCGCCCAAATCCAAGCCTTGCATAAACATACTTATGTAAGCTTTGTTTACTCTGAAGTTCTTCTGATGGATCAGCTTACATTTAACTACTGAGGTTTTTGCACTTTCACCATCCAGCATATGTCCTGAATACTTCCTTCAAAAATAGCCCTGTTCATGTGTGAACAGGGCTCAGGTTGCTGCCATATGACAGCACCATCGGTCAGAATGTAATCCAAGCTTATTTTTCCCTGAGCCACAGCTTATCCACAGCCAATTCTAAATTAAGTAGGAACATTACTTGAACATACACCTTTAAATTTTCTGTTAAGCAAATAATTAAAAATAATGGAGAAGGCTACACTTCTACAATGCACATGCATTCCTCTGCGCTGCATGAACATTTATGTATAGACATGCACACACAAACACTTGCTCGTAAGTTCAGAGCTTGTCAGTGCCGGGAAGTATTAGAGGAAAGGGGTGGGAGGAAAAAGTGCATCTAGAGAAATTCCAAAGGAATGACTTCATGACTAAAGCTAAATATAAAGGTTGAGTAATAATTGCCAAGGCACTGCCAAAAGGAAGAGACCCACCTGAGCTGCAGTTCTTTTCTTTTGGAGCCATAGAGCTTTGGGCCTGTGGGGGCTGAGAAACAGCCATGCCATCCTGCTCTCCAGCAGTGTTGTTGTTCCATGTATTTACGTTGCTGCACTTATACTTAGTGGGATCTCCCCATGCTGAAGTACCATCATCGATCTCCATTCTACGTCTGATGGATTCAGGGGATGGTTCTTCCCATCCAGTGGATTCTTCTTCTTTGGAAGCAGCAGGCACTGGTCCTCCCAGCCATCCTGAAGGCTTGTTCTGACAAGGGGCTCCAGTCTGAGAGTTGTTCCCACTCCTGAACATTCCCATGCTGGAATCTTGGGACTTGCCCCACTCTGAAGACTTGTTCGGTTTTGAATTGTCAACCCAGGTGGGGTTGGAGTGGCTGGGTTTGATTGGCTCACCCCAGGTTTGGTTTTGATTGTTGGTCTTGGGTGGCTCTCCCCATCCTGTGGTTGGACCACTCTGGTCAGGAGTGTTGGTGCCTCCACTGCCTCCCCAGGTGTTGCTTGTCCCACACTGCCCAGGCTCATTCCAGCCTGATCCAGAGCGGTCGCTGTCACTATCCCAGCCACCTGAACCAGACTTCTGGGGCTCCACCCAATGGTTTCCCTTTGGGCCTTCTCCGCACCATCCCTGCTTTGCCTTTGGTGCACTATTCCAGGAGGTCTTCTCATCCTTGCTACCATTCCATGAGGAACTACCCTTGCTCAATGTAACAGACGGGGAATCCTCCCACCCATTCTGCCCAGCTGGACCTTTGGTTTCTCCCCAGCCAGTTGAAGGTTTTGATTCAGACCACCCAGATACTGAAGAATTGCTACTTTTGTTGGTGCTGGGTCCATCTCCCCAACCACCTGAGTTAGATGCCTGAGGGGGAGCACTACCCCAGCCTGTCTGTCCATTTCCTGTCTTTTTATCAGAGCTTGAAACATCCCATGCAGTGTTCTGGCGGACTGGAGTTTGTCCCCACCCTGTGTTGGATAACACCCTGGGGTCCACGTCAATTCTAGAGAGAGCTGCATTGATCATGCCCTGCTGATTACCCCTCCTTCGGTTGACCCCACGTTGCCCATCCCTCTCACTATGACCTCCTGAGCTCTCTCCACTTCCTTCACTGCCTGTAGACTTGTTCCATGTGCTGACTTGTGACGGTTGACCAGAGCTCCCAATACCAAGAGCATCATCCTCCAATGACTTCCATCCATTTGTTCCCTTCTTGCTTCCATTCGTACTATCATTGGAATGCTGACTGTTGCTGGGCAAAGTGTTCCACTCCCCATTTGAGACCTTAGTGCCAGTGTTTGAAGAGGATGAGGAAGAGGAAGAGGAGGAGGAGGCACTCCCCCAGGGGTGAGGGATCCCAGCTGGGCCCACACCATTACCTGCTCCCCAAGACATACTTTGTGAGGTAGCGGGTGCTGAGTCCCAACCTCCTCCATGACCGCTCATCCCGTTATTATTATTATTCTTTAAAGAAGCAGCACTCACAGAGGAGCTGTTGGCTCCAGACTGCATTAGAGTTGCATTCACAGTGTCGCCCACAGCTTGGCCTTTTGGGATAGGACATTTGTCTCCAGAGTAATTAGTGCTGGGCGAAATGCCCCATGCTGTACCATAAGACCCGCTGTTAATTCCCTCACTGTTGCCATGTTGAGAAATGGAAGTGCCATTAGAGACTGGAGAAATAGGGAGCTGAGGGGAGCACCCTGTACTCATAGGCCAAGATCTGTGCCCTGGGGGCTGTTCATTCATCTGGATTGAACCTGTAGAGTTTGGTAAACTAGAGGTCATCGTGTTAGTAGTGTTATTTGGTCCATTAAATTCAGTGTTAAGGTTTTGAGGCTGCCCACTTGGAACCTTGTTTGTACCATTAACTTCAGCTTCAGACATATTTTCCTGCAAGCATCCCCAGGACATCTTAGAGTTGATACTCTGCATGCTGGGTGTTTGACCTATGGTGCTTTGTTGAGTGTTGGTGCCACCATTTCCATTTCCCACAGGCCCATGGGGGTTGGGTCCAGTGTTCTGAAGAACGGGCCAGGCACCATGGTTGGCATTTGGGTTCAAAGTGCTTGGATTTATACCTATATTGTTTGAGGAACCTTGGGTACCCCATGCATTTATTTTGCCATGGCTGCTTTCTGCCAGCTTGCTGCTGGAGTCCTCAATGGAGCCTTGACATGTGCTTAGCATCGAGCCATTGGATACACACCAAGGCCCCTTAATACTCCCATTACCCACATTATTGCTGCCATTTGCAACCATGAAATGAGAGCCTTGTCTATTGCCATTGTTGTCTCCTCCAGTGCTCCTAGACGTCATCATACTAAGATTTTTTTCTGACCCAGAGCTGGAGGCAGAGTCAGCATCCATACATTCTGAGGCTAACTCTGGGTCACTACCAGTGATGGAGGGCCAGGGTCCCTTATCTACAATAACTTTTCCCCAGTTGCTGTTCGAGTCACCACAAGGTGAGCTAGAGCTCCATGGTGAATTCTCATACTGTGGCTCCAGACCAGTATGTTCCAAACCTGTGAAAGCAAATAAAAAGGTCAAATCAGTTCAGAGAGCAAACATTGAAAAATAAATAAATAAAACCTCTGTAAACACGGTCTGTTTTTATTTTTTGGTAAATAAGAGTGTAGTGACTAGTCCACACCAGCAGATGATATACTGTAGTCTATTTATTCCAAGCTCAGGCTCATTTGCTGCTTCAAACTCTCAAGCTCCTTATAGCAGGATTGATTCGGCGGTCAATGTTTTTATTTTTTTATCAGCTGGAAAAAAAGTTCTGAAAGTGATTCCAATGATATAATTTCTCTGTGCCTTTATCGTAATAGCTGTGGTGTGGACTCTGCTATACTTTAATACTGAGAACGATTTTTAGAAAAATATCATTATCTTTACAGTTATCGTGAACAGGCCTTAGGACTAAAACATACACTAAAGCAAACTTACATATTAAAAAAAATATATAAATATTCATATTAAACATTTTTGTTCAACTGGCTCCATACAATTACATATCCTTATACTTTAAAATGATTAACTAATACACACATTGCAAATAAAACCAAAGCCAAATGTTGTACATGAATAATATGCTAAAAATAGTAACATTTGGTAGACTTTGTTTAGAATATATAGCAACTTGCCCATTTATGGATTACACAACAATGGCTAACTGCCCATAGGCCATGTCTCTGTCCTGCTGAGGTGTGTCTCACTCAAGCCAGACTGAAACAGTAGTAGATCTGCCACCATTTTGTAGCAGCAGCATGATCATGGTGCATGCCAGGATAGAAGAGGAGAGAAAGCCAGATGACTGCTAAAAGCAACACCAAGTGTGAAGCGTCTCTGCAAGCTCACTGATTTTACATAGATGTGGCAAGTGTAGTGGCACTAAACTCTAACAATAATGAAAATTGTGTTCCTTGAAATAAATGTTCTGCTCGCTTTCATATTTTTCTGCAAGATGGCTGCCAAGCTTCCTTGAGCACTGTTCCCTTGCCAAGTCTCCCTGGCTGTGTTACCAAAAGATATGGGAAGACAAAGAAACACACACAGTCTCACTGCAGGTCTCAAGTAAACAGTTTAAGAGTGACCCATTTTATTCAATAAAATGGGAGATTCTGCTGAAGGTCAATGAGGTCAAGGAAAATTACAGTTATATTACATTTCAATCTAGTATCCAGTCTCCAAGGGGAGACAAAGAGAGCTGTCAACCAAGAAGAGACTTGTAGAGTTTTCTAGTTAAAGGGATACAACAATGATAATTCTGTCACCATGTAATTCCGAAATTAACTTGCTTTCATCTGTTGAAGACAAAATATATTATGTCCATATAATGCAAGTCAATGGTGTCTAAAACAACCTTGGACACCACTGACTAGATGAACAAAAACACAGATGTTTTATATTTTATCTTCATGTAAGAAAGTCAGTCATACAAGTTTGGAACGATGAGTGTCTGTAAATGATGACAAACGTTTCATTCTTGGATGAACTATCCCTATAAGGAGACTTGTAATGTGTTATGGGCAAAGTGTATAATTTCTGACTTGCATTATAAAAACTAATTCAGAAAAGTAAGAACTTTGTACTAGTTGGAAGCACTACTTGTCTGGCTTTACATAAAGCAGGAAAAACACAGATCTATCTATGCCAAGACATTATGACAATGTTCTTTTAAGACATTGTAGAGCAAATGGTTAAATTAGGCAACATCAAAATTACTTCCTGACACCATTAAGCATACACCACAGAGATACTGACAACAACTTGCAATCTGCCTAAATATGAACAGCCAAACATATCTTTAGGTGACTTTTGGACCTAACACGCACAAACAAAAATGGTAAACAACAGCACATGGTAAGGAAAAAGAAAAAGAAAAAGTGAGTCACCTGTTTGGTTAGGGGAGTGGCTGACGGAATCCCGAATGGGAGCCATGCCTACAAAACAAAGAGCAACACCATGAAGAAAACCAGCTACATGAAGCCAAAAAATAGGTCTCAACACCAATCAAACAGCCCCACAAGACCATGCAGCAAAAATCTGTGCTTATTTCAACATCTATGACCAAAGATTTTCAATTCAACAAAATGAAAACAGCATAATTTAAAGATTGAAATCTTTTATTAGAAGACATCCTTCTTTTTAATACAAGTGACTTTAACTCGTTTGTACGGAACTGGCAACAACTAGCAAAAATAATGGCTTCATTATTTTTATTAATGGCTTCATTACATTACTTCAGAATTGAATACTGAAAAAGTGCCTGGGAACATAAATTATTAATTTTCAAGCATTGAAAATGGTCTTAATTTGGAAATAAATGGGAGAAGTGACAATGCTTACAATAAAAAATGTATTTGGTGAAAAATAGTGAATTTATTGACCTGACTACTTAATATATAATAAAAAAAATTATAATAATTCAACTAACATACATTCTGCTTTTTAAGATCTAAAAAAACAAACAAACAAAAAAACAATACAATAGGGACATTATCAAGAGCACAGGTACCTGAGAGGTGGCTTTGGGCGCAGTGTAGGACAGACCTCTCTGTCGTAAGCTCCTCTGGCTGGCTAAAGTTGAGCTGCACTTCAGTTCCCAGGGTGGCAAGCAAGGAACGTGAGGGAATGCCCACGCTTCAACAGCAGTTTCTGTTTGTGCTGACAGAGATGCGGCGAAACTTCACAGAGCGGGTACCGAGGCAGGGCTTGGGGCTGGCCGCTGGCTGGGGCCCTCTTGGCATTGCTGATGGTGCAGGTTACAGTGGAGGTGCTGCTGTTCTAATTGGCAGACTGAGGCTGGCTGAAACTGGACTTGATATGTTCTGGCACTGAAATTAAAATAAAAAAATGTATTTCAGACTATGCCAAAAGTGTGATTTTCATTAAAATTAAAGCTACATCTACAAACATCTATAATGTTGTCTTAACATAACACCAAGGAAGCATATTCACTGATATACCATCATGTTTTTCCCCACTGACCTATTTTTAAACACTTGTAAAGGCCAATAATTTAAATAAGATAGGACTGTGATTGTTGTCTACATGGTTTGCTTATAGAACATACAGAGCTATTCCAATTATATTCATGGCTACCATGTTAAATACACAGTAAATTAATATGGCACTCCTCTACATTTTGTCCAAAATTTGCCTCCATTCAACCAAACTCAAAACCTTTCCATAATGTTTCTAACATAGTATAGATCTGCGACTATCATCTCACAAATAGTGTAGTTGTTGTCACAGTTTAGCAGTTTATTAATACAATCTTGCACAATTATCAGAAACAACATAAGATAGTAGGTTGTAAAATGTGGTGTAAAAACTCAAAGACTTAATCTCAAGAGTCATAGTCCATGAAAACAATTGTTGATATGCGTCACAACTTCTGTGCTCACTAAAAACAATATTCTAGGGCCCTATGATTTTCCACGATGCAGAAAATTTGGACAGAATTGCGGAATCCAGCAATGAAAATAGAATTTACTGTATAATGTGGAATGTCAAATGTAATTTGCTAAATTTTGGATTACTAAAAAGTAGGCCACTACATTTAAATCAAAACGCAATATGGACTAGTTTCTGTAAATATTAAGCCACAAAAATACAATTTAAATACGAATCCTGCCTGTTCTACACAAATCTGTATGTATGAATGAATGGTGCAGACGTGCTGAAACGTTTACTGAACACATACTGAAGCACGCAGTGTTTTGAGCCACTGCCGCAATGCCTACATTAACAAACAAACACGAACCCTAAAACTGCTGTTGTGTTTAATTTGATTAAATGATAAATTAATGTTTCAAGATACAGTGTTCTTGTACAGTCAGGACTGATTATAAGTAACAGTATCTTTTGAAACGGACATCCACATCCACTTAATGTACTGATACAGTATCAGATTGCCAATGCCATCATCTTTTAAATACTACTGCAAGGTATGTCAAAGAAAACAATATAACATGTCCCCAGAAATATGGTATTACCATTATGCATTTTTGGTACTTTATTAACCTTTGTTGAAATTATTAATCTAGTTTGCAAGAACAAAAATAAGCAATGCATCTGATTTCAGTTTCTCTATATAAATTCTTTCCTTGCGCACAGGTTGGAAAACATACAATACTATAGAACAGAAAGTAAGTAATTTAACAGTCCACAACTCCACATTAAGCTTCATAACCCTGTTAATGCACTGCACCCTCAGCGCAACTGTTTGCAATATCCAGAGGCTTGTTCACGGACATTGTTTTGGCTGTGGAATTTCCTCTTTAGGAATGACCTCATAAAGCAGCAGTTCAGATTCCCAATAAACAAAGAATTAAATCTATTCCAATGGACAGATCACAGGGTGCAAAAACAATCCTGATCTTTATAGAAGAGGTCCACAGTCTAGAACAGCGAGCTATAAAAACAGACTAGTACGATACATTATTTCTCTCACATCACAGCAGCTGTGAAAGATTTTACAAATACACCAATTTAAGAAGAAAAAAGACTAGAAGAGCTTAAGATACCAAGTAAAACACATTTGTAGTGCATTATAAAAGCTGAACATCTACCTTCAAGTAATACAGGATTAGATAACAGCTTTCTTTTCCCCTCCTCTCCTGGTTTACCAGAAGCCTTCAAAGACACCCAGCTTTGTTCCTTCTCTTCGCATTTCACAAGAAAGAAAGAAAAAAAAAAAGGACAGGACAGGCCTGGTGTCATTTTACTGCTCGAGCTAAAACTCCTGTCAGCTCCTCCTGCCGCCTGTAGCAGGGGCTCTGTGAGGGGGAGCTTCTTTGGGGGTTTTCTTTTCTTGAATCAGTCTTTTTTCCACTTAAATGCTTTAGCAAAGCAGTTAAAAAGGAAACAAAAGTGTGAAATAATTCTGCAACCATGCAACAGGTCTGTTTTCTTAGGGGCAACTTCCTGTTCATAAAGCTTCGACTCGCTTGCTGTGGAATGACAACCGTCAGGAAGTTAGGTGGTCACGTTGCAACAAGCAAGCCTACCCTGCAGATCTGTTGCACTGCAACAAGCAGTGGTGTACTCAAACGGCAAGCCTGCGTGACTACAGCATTACAGAAAGTATGAATGCTTTCAGTTTTACACAGTATCTGAAGGCATCTTTCTAGGAACACCAAAAATACTAGTGCATTTCTTCACTGCTGAAGTGCAAAAATGACAAGAAAAAAAAACTTTTTCTTGTTCAAATATATAGCTAAATCAAGTGGAGTCAAGTTATAACAAAACAACAACAATAATAATAAAAAAATAATAATAAAATAAATAAAAAACACTTTCTTCAACACTCCCAAAAGAACTTGCAGACATGATCAGGTCTGCAATTTGTCTTAAAATTACAAGTATGCATGAACATGCCTTGACTTGAAACGACTGGCCATATTTGGTGTCAGTTATGTCAATAATCTCTACCTATTAAAGCAGACAGGACAAGCTACTCTCTATTCGGACCCCAAAGTTTTACTTTTGCCATTTTTAAGTGCTTTTTCCTGCCTTGATGAGTTAATGCAGACCATTTTTGGCAGTGGCTCTTCCTTGCAAGTGAATGTCTGTTTTGTGCATGGTCATTGCTAAGCAACAGCTAGCTGATTTAGTCAACAAACTAAACCTTCGCCACAAAACAGACGTCACAAACCATTTCTTGAAGCGTTTTCCAATATATGACCCTAAGGTTTTGCTAATAATAATAATAATAATAATAATAATAATAATAACAATAATAATAAAAATAAAAAGACCACAACAAACTTTTGAATTTTTTATAGACCAAGATGTTAGAAATAAAAGATGGAAAGAAAAAACTAAAAGGTAGACTGGGACATGTTTCAAAATTTTACAAGACCAAATCATTTCCAGCTGGTATTTTTGGATGGACTGAAGTGATGAAATGAGGAATAAATGCAAGTGAGTGTGCATGTTTATTATCCAGTCAAGATAAAAGGGAGCAAAATATTGGTATGCACACAGCAGCCAATAAGCCTGAGTCAACTTTATTGCCTATCACTCAGTATCATGAAGACGACACAAGGACATCTGGGCCAACAGATAAGTAAAACGTAACCCGGGGTAACCAGGGAGGGGTGGGTGCTGGAAACATGCAGTATTTACGTCATAATTCTTTAAGGTCTTTCCTCTAGTCAAACAAACTTTTAATGGAGGGTTTCAAATAAGGCTATAACCTATTTGATGAAATGTCATCATGTCCACACAATTTAAACTTTTGACCATTTCTTAGCAAAACCCACAGACAACCTTGTAAACTCTTTTCCAAGGAGAGCATTTAGTAACCGCTGCCAGACACAAGCAAGTGTCAGTCACACTGCTGGCTTTGGCTTTAAGCTACTGTGAGAGCGAGGACAAGGTCAAGAGATAAAGACCTGAGCTATCAGCGTTTCCACATCACTCAGTGGAAAAATGCTACACCCACTGACCATTTTCAATGATGAGCCTTGGTCTGTGAAATGGCAAAGCATGGTCATTATAGGTCATTTGTAATTGTGGAACTACCCTCTTTTTGGCATTTTTGCACCGTCGGAGCTGGGTTTGATTTTAATACTTGACTGCCTTTTTCGAGAACCAAATTAGCTCCTACTTCGGAGCAGGGTCTATCCAGCACAACTGGTACTACCCATGACTAGGAATGGGTATCGTTTACATTTTATAATACCGATACTTACTGATACCGTTATCAAAACTATCTGGTGCAAAAAAATATGACGTGAAAAGATGCTGAAAATTCCCAAGTTATTTTATTAATGCTGAATTTTAGTAACTGTATTAACATAACTGGTTAAAATTAAAAGAATAGTTCACCCAAAAATGAAAATTGTGTCATCATTTACTCACTCTCAAGTTGTTTTAAACCTGAATGAGTTTCTTTCTGCTGTAGAACATAAAAAAATATTTTGAAGAATGTGGGAAACTAAACAGTTGCTGGTCCCCACTGACTTTCATCCCCCCTCCCCCCAACTATTAAAGTCAGTTGGGACCAGCAACTGTGTTATCCATATTTTTCAAAATATATTCTCTTGTGTTCAGCGCAAGAATAAATAAAAATCAAGACTTGTTTGATACAACATGGCTGAGTAAATAACGACAATGTAATTTTTGGGGCAAACTGTCCCTTTAATAACAAGCGGCAGAATGTGTAGTACTACTGTCTCTTTAAGACATGAACGCATTGTTTTTCTCTCAACTGTTTCAGCAGTTTCAGCTGGAACAGGAGCCGCGAGACATAATACAGCACATTGCTTGAGGTAGATGTTGTGTTGTTAGTAAATGTTTCATTAAATTACTAATGTTGCGTCTCTTAACTATTATTCTATTGCATATATTGCATCTGACACTGGTGTTGCTTAGTTTTGTAATGTGGGCCCACACTGCCATACATTTCACACTTGCCATGATGACTGACTCGATGCACACGTCGGCCACATTATTCAGTGAATGGAAATGACAAGGAGCAGCTTCTAATTCACCATTAACATTCAAGTATAAGGAGATAAAACAACGCAAGTATCGAAAACAGTATCCTTGTCCTGAAGTTTATCTGTATTCCAGTATTGACCCAATTATGTATCAGTTCTTAAAAACCTTGGCTTGGGACTGTCCCATAGGGAAGAGTCCCACAGGAAGAAACCCTCCATGTTTTTATCCAAAATCTTAAATTGTGTTCCGAAGATGAACAAAGCTTTTACGGGTTTGAAACGACATGGGGGTAAGTGATTAATAACAAAATGTTCATTTTGGGGTGGAGTAACCCTTTAAAATGCTGTGTAAACATTGTGTCGATTTATTTCGCAAGTATAATGAACAGCGATAGATGGACGGACGCTGAAGTGCAGACACTTTAAGCAAATGTAGCACTGCCCGTTATCGTTGGAGATTCTTAGTCCTCCTTTCTGTCATCAATCGCTTTACGTATACGTCAACAATCCGTGTTTATTATTGTGAAACCTGCGAGACATAACAAAAAACACAGCTCCAATCACAGCGTCCTCCATCCTCTTGTTGTTATTCTTCGTTTACTTTGTTGAACGGCGCACAAAAATGACACCACAGTCAACCAGCACTTCCTAATACACACTGCCAGTGCAAATGCAACCCTTTAAATGGTACTGGGAAATAGTTTGTGCAAAAATATCCCAGTACATTTAGTTCTGGAACTAAAGCGATGCGAAAGGCCCTTATGAGATGGCTTTGCTATTCTTTCCTAATCAGAATTCAACACAGATAATGCAATTTCATTCATAAACATGGCACAGTAGCTTATGCCGTGCGAAACACTGAACCCAAAATAACTTCAAAAATCACCTTCATAAACAGACAATAATTCATACCTTTAGACTAGCCCCCGTTTCCTTATCGTCATTCCAATGAACTCTACACTTTCCGCCGTCCACTCTCCATCCGTGTTTCGAAAGATTTCCCTGAAAACAAAAGGATCAAATGGCAGATAAGAAAAAATCTTAAACAACTCTAACAGTTTCCCACAGGTACAACTCCAAATAAATGATGCAGCAATGCATTTAAGTAAATGGGAGAAAGCTTCTGGTAATCTCTTTAACAGATTATACTAGGAAATTACTCCTCTATAAACAACCAACTATCTCTGTGGGTCAAAACGGCAAGCACTTTTTCACTGACTACCAACACTGTAGTTCTGCACAATGATATCCATGCAAGAAGCACAATGTTCATGTAGCAAGTGAGCTTAAAGGGTTAGTTCACAGAAAAATGAAAATTGTCATTAATGACTCACCCTCATGTCGTTCCAAACCCGTAAGACCTCCGTTCATCTTCTGAACACATGTTAAGATATTTCAGATTTAGTCCGAGAGCTTTCTGTCCCTCCATTGAAAACGTATGTACGGTATACTGTCCATGTATACTGTCCAAGATAATAAAAACATCTTCAAAGTAGTCCATGTGACATCAGAGGGTCAGTTAAAAATTTTTGAAGCATCGCAAATACATTTTGGTCCAAAAATAGCAAAAACTACGACTTTATTCAGCATAGTCTTCACTTCCGGTCTGTTGTGAGAGAGTTCAAAATACTGAAGTGTAGTGAAATCCTGTTTGCGAACGAATCACTCAATGTAACCAGATCTTCTTGAACCAATTCACCAAATCGAACTGAAACGTTTGAAACGGTTCGCATCTCCCATAAGCATTAATCCACAAATGACTTAAGCTGTTAATTTTTTTAATGTGGCTGACACTCCCTCGGAGTTAAACAAACCAATATCCCGGAGTAATTCATTTACTCAAACAGTACACTGACTGAACTTCTGTGAAGAGAGAACTGAAGATGAACACCGAGCCGAGCCAGTTAACGAACAAAAGATTGACTCATTCTCAAGTCAAGAACCATTTCTGTCGGACGCATCTGATTCATGAACCGAGGAGCTGATGGTACTGCGCATGTGTGATTCAGCGTGAAGCAGACTGACACACAGAGCGTCTGAACTGATTTTTTTGATGATTGATTCTGAACTGATTCTGTGCTAGTGTTATGAGCCCAGGTAAACTGAAGGCTTGAATCAAGGGTAATCATCGCCAATGACGTCATTACGTCCAGCGCAAAAGAACCAGTGAACCGTTTTCTTCAACCGGTTTATTGAATCGAACTCTCTGGAAGAACAGGTTTGCGGAAAAGAACCGAACTTGCCATCACTACTAGTGAATCGAAAACCGATGCAACCGGTTCATGACTCGAGAACGAGTAAATCTTTCGTTCATATCTGGCACGGCTCGGTGTTTATCTTCAGTTCTCTCTTCACAGCAGTTTAAACTCGCTCACAACAGACACGGAAGAGAAGACAATGCAGAGTAAAGTCGTAGTTTTTGCTATTTTTAGACCAAAATGTATTTTCGATGCTTCAAAAAATTCTAACTGACCCTCTGATGTCACATGGACTACTTTGAAGATGTTTTTATTACCTTTTTAACTATGGATAGTATATCATACACACATTTTCAATGGAGGGACAGAAAGCTCTCGGAAGGTCTCACGTGTTTGGAACGACATGAGGGAGAGGCATTAATGACATAATTTTCATTTTTGGGTGAACAATCCCATTAATGAGCTCAGCAACTCACTGGCAATATACGGGGTAGATTAAAAGTAATATATTTTTGGTTTTTTTAAATAGGGCAAATTATTGGCAGCTAATTATTTCACAGTATTAAGTTAGTGAACTGGTACTCAGTATTGGTATGTACCCTTGCATGTACTAATTCTAAATAGGGATGAATGATAATAACAAAAAAAGCACAAAAAAAAAAAAGACTACCATTTTCATCTATGTCTAAGTAATGGACAAAGAGTGCTACACCTTATGCTCGGTAAAAAATAATCAGAATTTGATCAGATGAGTGGGTGGTAGGGCTGTCAAAATAGCTGAAAAACATATATACACAATATGTATGCATGCATTTATTTATGGGTATTTACTGTGGAAAACACTGCTGACTCCTGTTTCAACAACTAGGGTGAGTCTTCAAAGTCATAAAATAAACCTTAAGCTTCACATTTACGTGAGTGGGCCAAACAAATAGGCCTATCTGAGGTGAAAAGTAGAATATGGCCACTTCCAGGGGGTAAAATCAGCCTATCAAGATTGCGCTTGGGGCCACACAGCCCTGCCCCTCCCCCAGGAACAACCTCTTCTCCTTAAAGTGTTTAACCAGATGGCCATCTCAACAACAGAAGCCTCCCATATACAAACACAAAGACAGGGGCATCCGTTTATGAAGCGCCAACATAAGCACAGATGAAAGATGACCAGTCAAAATAATAACAGTACATATAACAACCCTGTAAGACTTAATATAATTTTTTTTTTCTTTTTTATTAATTAACTCTAAATACTAGTTGCTCTGAGCAGAGCTGTACAATTAAACTGAAGATCACCTTCAGTTGCTGGTTTCCACTGACTTCCATCGTATGGGGGGGGGGCACTATGCAAGTCAATGGGGACCAGCAACTGAAGGTTAACTATCCCTTAAATCCAAGTTAAACCGAAAATATGATACGGTTTAGCATGGTTGTATAAGACCGCAACTTAACTAAATACACACACAGCGCATTTCAGAGTGTTTACACACAAGCAGCTCATGATCTGTTATCTCTCAGTGTCTCAAAGCAGCTCAAATCACAGCAATTGCTGCTCCACTCATCTCCGCACTATGCTCTTTTGGTTGCTTTTAACGTGCATTTGTGAACACAATATGCAAACGAACTTTCCAAACTTGTAATGACAAGCGCTCAAAAACCAGCTGTTGTCAACAAAAAAGAAGCTTTAAGAGCTCCTTGCGGTTCTCCGCCAAAATAAAAGCTTCATGGTTTACCATGTCAGTATGTTTTAAGTCAGAAATAAATGTTACAGTTGTACTGTAAAATAATATACTTCTAAAATATGAATTACAATAGTAATTTTGTATTTTGTCTATTAATACACATTCTTATAGACTATATATATATATATATATATATATATATATATATATATATATATAAAGTACAGCAAACTTGTCACTTTTTTTAATGCAATCGTCAAAAAAAAAAGAAAATCGTAAAATATATATATATATATATATATATCTGCAATTTGTTTTTTTCTCCAAATTGTGAAAGCCTAAATCTGAGTCACTAAGATGACATAAATCAGACTTGGCCTTTTCCATTATATGCCAACAGATGAAAAGCAATGTGATAACATGTGGACATGTAATATCAAGAAACAAAATAAGAAAAAATTTATTAAACGCTAGAAATATAATGTATAATATAATGTGTGATCAATCTCGGTTGCAGCAAACATGTCATGATCTATTCCCTGGCATTGTTAGGTGTGGATGTGATTATGACCTGACAGGGGCAATGTCCATATCCCTGATAAGGAAAATTTTGAAAACAGTCTATGATTAATTTGGAGTTAAAAGCATGCCAGGTAAGCAATATACCGATGCTTCTTTGCATCACAATAAAACAAAAACAAATCAAATTAAAAATTGTTCTTGACATCTTGATCGGTAGTTTTTATCTGGTTAATCTCCAGCAGCTATAAACAGCGGAGGCAAGTGTTTATGACTCATGACTGCAATACAGTGGCGTCACAAAGAGTAACACAAACACTGTTTTTGTTTAACATTTTTAAGCAGCAAAGCTTACTCAGCACTGGGAAAACCCTTCAATTCAAACGGAACTGCATTTGCTTACAGCAGCAGCAGCAGCAGCTGCTTTGACCCGGCTTTGTTAGTGCCGCCCAGCAAAGGCATGAAAAGGAAAAGCCCAGAAGCATGCAGGCTTTGGAAAAAGCAAGTGCTCATCTACACTACTGAAAATGACTACAGAGAGATGAGCGTACTTACTGACCTGTGTTGCCTCTCTTCAATGTCTTTGGTGGCAATAGCATCCAAGTCTCTGTAAGGAAATAAACACACAGATTTTCAATTAACAATCTTACATTCACTTTTCATTCTCCAGTAAATAAACATCTGTCAAAATCAATGAAACTGGATTATATAGCTGGACATTTAACTCTAGACAGGTGAATGCAAAGAGTACATTTCATTCTTGTACAGATGGCTACGTATTGTGTGAACAACACTTAGGTGTGCAATGACAAGGCAACCTCCTAGCACTAGGAAAATAATAAATATATTTAAAAAAATATATATTTCTAAAAATTTTCACTTTCATTACTTTTGAAACCGCAACTACACATGTATTTCAAGTGCCACATACTTGGGTGATGCAAAAATTATGTATCCAATGCCAACCGCAAACTTCCTAATCATACCACAATATGACACCAAAATCAACTGATTTCGCCTCTCGCCATATTTACATTATATGGATGGACACACCGCGAATAGTGAGTCACAGAGGAAACGCCACGAATATATGCATGAACAGCAGCCATTCAACCAGACTGAATTCTTTAGCAAACATTTCTTTTAACTTAAGCAACACGTGATTAATAAAGAAACAGGCTTCTTAAAAATAAAAAGTGATTCAGTTTAACATTAGCTATACTTTACTCCTCCCCCACCACTGGCTTCAGCTCCTGCTAAAGGGGCAAACCAGCAACCTTGACCTGCCCTTAAAACATTACAATATAACGCACTCAAAACATCCATCTACGCAACTTCCACTCTCAAAGAGCGACCTCGTAATGTCTATATTTTCTTTACTCTGGTCTGGGAGAAGGAAACGCAGCATTTGCTGTGGATTTTTTCCCTCTGTGCTAGCAGCTGTGACTGCGTACTTTAAAAAGCTAAATTAAACACAAAATAAACAATTAACATATAGCATGTAACGTTAACCATCGCCGCTCCGTTAAGTTATTAAAGCAGTATTTAAAAATGAAAACAGGTTAACGTACCTTTCCAAATTATTAAATATAATTTTCCTGGATGTGCGCAATTCAGCCGATGAGCTAAAGAGTGCTAACAAACCAGATGGCTACTAAAGCCTGTATTTTTAAAGCTTAACAGCTTTAACGAATCAACCGCGGTTTTATTAAAGCTCACATTAGATGCATAACAACACAATCTTTTTGCTTTGTTTAATTATTATGGATCGAATACTGCTGGTAGCAACAAACTAGCGTTAACCAGAAAAAAAAGGGCGACATCGATAAAAGTTGCAGGACGTCGAATTAAACATCCAAATTAAATCAACATATTTCAAAAATACACTGCATAAAACTGTCCAAGAACGCACTAAACTTCATATTTATACGCTGTAACGTTATATACATAAACTCGACTTTAATGCTTGTAAACACGTTACTAACGATACTTACTGAAACCGACTGCAATGTCACTTCGGTGCCATTATGTGAAAGCAGGAGATCAACGTTCAAGAAATGTCACCGCACATACATGCGCTTTGCTTTTTTGACATAACGCAGACAGTAGCCACTATTTAATAAACCCTGAAATTGTGAAACTGTCGACGTGCAAACAAAACTGCAAAACATTCAACCGTGCCTCGTCTTAGACACCGCAGATACGCTGCTGAATACATGTATATCGCTTATACGTTGAAAATCACAAAGATACACACGACCGGACCGCAAAACTCACCTCTTTTAGTTTAAAGTGCAGTAGAGATGAAATGAAAGCAAACAATAAGGCTGTAGAAATTCAACACATTTGCAGAGTCTAGGAGGGGAAATATTTGTCCTGCTCGATCGCCATTTTCTTCTCTCGCGTTCATGCATTCATCCTTAACTGCAGGAAGAGCTCAAGCGCCGCTGTCAGAGCACTTCCTCCAACTCTACACACTCACCTCCAAAATGGTGGCCACATACAGGCAGCGTTTCAAAACCTAGTATGCTTTGAAACACAGCCACATAGTTGGTGGTCAACCGAGACTCATGGTGGCTTTCTTTTCTCTTTGCCATAGTGATATAAAGTAACATTTTGGAGGAAAAAGTAACTGGGTTATAATGAGAAAATTATAACCTGACAATAAAAGAAAATAGTTCAAAATAATTCATAATAGAAATGGACAGATAATCCAAAATAATATCAAGGAATATTACTTAGTTTAAGAAAAAAAAATTGTCATGTTGAAACAGCCATACAATTAAAGGGCAATGGGGTAATATCACACATTACATCCTTCTCTTCACTCTCTGAGGCAGAAGTCTCCAAACTCATCCTTTATAATCATTCTTCTTGTCCACTTGATCCTATTCCATCTCATCTCATTCAAGCCATTTCTCCAGTAGCTAAGTTGTACCTGCACTCACTCACTTCTTTAACATATCGCTCCACACTGGTGTTTTTCCCTCAACATGTAGACAGGCTCGTATAACTCCACTACTTAAGAAAGCCACCCTCAACCCATCTCTTTGAGAGAACTACAGACCAGTTTCCCCTCTTCCTTTTATTGCAAATACATCTGAACGAGCTGTGTTCAACCAACCCTTTCTCACACAGAACAACCTCCTTGACAGCAACCAATTTGGCTTCAAAAGTGGACAGTCAACTGAGACTGCCTTGCTCTCAGTTGTTCAATTCAATTCAATTCAATTCAATTCAATTCAATTCAATTCAAGTTTATTTGTATAGCGCTTTTTACAATACAAATCATTACAAAGCAACTTTACAGAAAATTACGTATTTTTAAAGGAGCATTGCGTAGGTTCTCTAACCGTTAGAGGAACTGCAGCCAGTCTCATGCTCGTTCTCAGTACGCGAGCTCGTATGAGCACGACCACATCAACCAGGGTTGCCGCAGCAACCATTGACGCTGGTCGCTCTCTCTTTTTGCCACACTAGATACGTTTTTTTTTTACTTACGAGGAGTGTCCATGGGTGTCTGAATTGTGCTGCTGGAGGCTGGTCGCTTCTTTCCATCCACAGAGTCCATCTGAAAACACTATTTCTGCTGCTTATAATGGCTGGCGTGCCGTACGGTTGTAAGCCCAAATAGACGAGAACGCACATGACGTCACATTTAGTGAATTTTCGCGCCAATTCGGGCCCTACTCCTTCACAAACAATTGAGCCTACAGGCTGATAGAGGCAAACGTGGTGGACAGTCGAGGTGTCATTCTTTTTTTTACATCATGGTTGGCTCATACATGTACAAATTAAAACTCTATCTTAAAGATTTTTTAAGTAAAAACCTCCACATAGGTCCTTTAATATTTAGTAGTAGCTTATAAGTGCTGACTGTCAGTTTGTGCGATACAAAACCACCACTGGCTCTGGACGCCTTTACCTAAATTCATTACTTCAGATTTATGTTCTGTCTAGAGGCTTGCATTCTGCAAGTGAATATCGCTTGATTGTGCCATCCCAAAGAAACACAAAGTCACTTTTATGGACTTTTACATTTAACGTTCCCTCCTGGTGAAATGACCTGCCCAACTCAATCCAAGCAGCTGAGTCCTTAGCCATCTTCAAAAATCGTCTAAAAACACATCTCTTAACTTTATTTGACCCTCTAACTCTAGCACTCTCTATTCTAATTCGATTGTTAAAGAAAGACCTCTAACACTAACTTGCTCTATTCTTTTTCTATTCTATCGGTTTTCTTTTATTATATTACTTAAAAGACCTTGCTACGTGTACTGTGTTTAAGTTAACTGAGACTTGTTATAGCACTTGTATATCATTGCTCTTGTTGTTTTTGATTGCTTTCATTGTCCACATTTGTAAGTCACTTTGGATAAAAATATACAATAAAAGTACATAATATATGCTAAAGCAATTGTATTGGTTTCAGACTGTGCAGAAGTGACTTTAATGCCAATCAGATGACAACAAGAAGTCAAATACTAGTATTTGCTTTCATCTCAAACTGTTTCACTTGATTAAATCTAACCCATTTATGATCCAATTATAAGTATGCATTTTTCAATAATATTGTGTTCTAATGGATGCAATATATACAATTTATTTATATATGTAAATTATACATTGTACCCAAGTAGGCCTGGTTTGACATTCTGAGTGTCAAAGTTATTATGAATTTGTTGTATTCAGAACCTTTCTGTAAATAAACTATGATCTAAAACACTTTTAGACAAAACAGATCCCTCATTGTTCAGTTGTTTGTTTACAGTGAATACCTTCACTATTGTAAAAAAATTCTTTCAGCACAAGGCAAAAACACCAACCAAGGGCAAACTAGGAACACCTAAATAAATCTACAACAATATAGACACAGCCAGCTTTTAGTCTGGAATTTGCCTGCGTTTTCACTTTGAAGACAAAGCAGTGACACACGGTTGAAAACGGCTCGGCTACGCCATCCTTTTGAAGCGTTCATTCTGCCTCACTCATCAGGAATCACACAGAAGTGGCTACCGATTGAACCGGCTTCAAACAGAATACAACCTGTTTTACATGTAGAAACTTAAACAGGATCTTCAGATTTTTATCCTGATGTCAGGTCCCATCATTTACATAACATTTTATTTTGCGTGTCATTGCACATTACTAAAAATACATTAGCAGGTAGAGCCACATTCCTTTGAGCTCAGAGGGGACAAGTTACAGAAATTTAGCATTTTTTGAAAGATTTCAATTGCTTGTATGAAACCATAGCAGAATAAGCCTTTTGCAACTTCAAACATTAATTACTAATTTTTCTATTGTCCAGTTATACAGCTCTTTAATATGGTTATGAATCTTTTTAACCCAATCATATACTATCATATTCATTCCAAATATTTTATAAGGCATATTTTGGCTGTTTCATCACAAATAAAATGAAATAAAGTGAAAAAAAGCATCGTGCTCGGGACAGCTCAGGCCTTCTGCGTTTGTGGTATTGAGAATTAATTTTGTATGAGGCATGAATATTGATGATCAGCAGAGGTCTGAGGCCAGCTGCTTGTGAGTGAGTTTGCTGCAGTAGGACAAGGGTCAGTTTCGTCAGGACAGTGGGCTGCTCTCCCCCCTCTCAGACCGATGAGAGCAAGCGGAGCCTGGGAACGCGGGCAGATGCATTGTGCTCGGGCAGACAGGGCAGAAGGAGGGGAACAGCTTTGCATGACAAATACATGGCTGGCTTTGACATTCAGAGACTTGCTTCCAAACTCACTTAATAGTGAGCTCTCTTACCCTGGTATTTTATTTCAAAACTTTTTAATTAACAACATTTTAAAAAAGTTAGCAAAATTTGCAGAAAAATCACAAAAACATGCTCGTGCTGATGTGATGTGACAAATTTTGCATGTCACCCACATTATTTGCCTTGCCCTCTTTCGTCTTTACCTCTGTCCCCCTAATCCTCATCATTCACTGTTCCCCAGATGTACCAAGAGTCTCACCAGCAAGGGCCCTATTTTTTATTTGATCTTGCCCAATTCCTACACTATCATTATATTCAATCTCTATCTGTCTCTCACCCACCCCCCTAGAGTCACTCTTTCAGACAGGGTGCCAGTTGTGAAAGGGTTTTGTTGGAGCAGAATTACACTCTGCATCCAACCAAATACCTGTCCGACCGTTGGCAGGTCAGCCTGCACTGCCGTGCTTCCAGGCTCGATTTATCCATCAGACCACTATTCTACAAGGCATTCATCATTTTCACACAGCCATGCACCCGGTCATTAATAAATGTTAACACACACCACTGCCTCATCGATGGTTAACCCTCGAGAGTATGAGACCATTTTTGCTGTGTTGTGCTATATATTCAACAAAAAAATTGTTTTGCTGCTTGAGAAACATTTCCTCTTCTTATTACTCATATTGACCATTGTGCTGCTTGATATTTTTGTGGGCCTTGTCATACTTGTCAATTGTCATACTGTTTTTTTTTCTTCTCAGGATTCTATGAAGAATAGAAACTTCTGAAGAACAGCATTTATTTGAAACGACAGCTTTTGTACCATTATATATGTCTACTGTTATTTTTGATCAATTGAATCCTTGCTGAATAATTCCTTTATATTATAATTTAATATTATAAACTATATTAAAAGAAAGAGCACCGAAGGGTTGAATAAAATAGCACATATATAGACAAACATATCTAGAAGTCTTCATTTAAAAAATCTATCAATTACAACAAAATATTGTGGTATACAGTAATAGAATCAGATTTTAATATCATGGTTGTGTCAATAATGCAAAACAGTAAGAATTTCACTTTCACAATTTCACAAGGTGTTTTATCAGAGAAAGGTAACTCATTTATAGCAATATATAAGACTGTATTCTACTTTTTTTTTTTTTACATTTTAAATCTTACCAATTTGATTAACACTGCAAAAAATGTAGTTGCCAGAAATGAGACATAAAAATATGGTGACAGTGTTTCAGGTATAAGGAAATGGCATATTATTGCATGTGCATTTTACTACTTAAAAGTCCTACATTTAATTACATTAATGAACTACATTAAAAAATACATTCATTGTCAGAAGGGGTTAATTATGTTCTGCAGGACAACAAATTCTTCCATCTTTCAACTTTAAAAATGTATGAAGGTCTAATAATGTGTCTGGCTTTATCTTCTATTAATCTTTTATTACATAAGAGTCCAGCAGAGCGTGTGCATTATTTGGAGCCGAGAACTTGGCAGGGTGTCAGGTAGCAAATGGGTCTCCTCACAGCTCAAGGTCCTGAATACAATCCATGTGTTTTTATTTAGTATAACAAAAGACTCTTCACCACAGGGCAGGCTTCCATGAGAAACACTGTCCGGCATGTAAAGAGGAGGAGCACTGGATCCTCTTGACATGTTAATTGACTTGATAGCATTAACATTACTGGGATTCCAGAAGGAGCCAAAAAGCTCTACTGTTAACTATTCATTTGGATGCAGTTTGATTCAAACCACCAGGCTGCCAAAGTAAACACAATTTTCATTTTAGATATGTTTATTTTCTCTGTCAAATAAAGAGACATAAAACATAAATGGAAACTTAAAAGTATAATTCCAAACCAGAATGACTTATTTTCTTCCAAAAAGAAAATTGTCTGAAGAATGAAGAATGATTTTAAAGAACTATTTTTTCCCGTACAATGAAAGTCAGTGGGGTCCAAAACAGGATTGCACTGGAACCAACTTTTATTATGGCAAAAAAGGGATGATGACAGAAATGTAATTTTTGGTATGAAGGTCTAAACTGAATTGAGGTCCTACTGTTGTGAAGGGTCTGAAAAATGGGTTTGACTGCAAAAATAATAAATAAAGTTAGGTATGTTCCCTTGCTTACTAATCCTTAAGTGAGTCATGGGCGGCAAAAGGTGACAATACTTATTACTGACAAAAAAGAAGGCTATAGAGGGCATCACTGGACCCTGATGTCACCATGCTTTCATGGTGAACAATGCAGAGAGAATCTGTGAATTATGAGCTGTAAATGCTGGAAAACAAAACATCCAGAACTGAGGTTGGTCGGATGTTGCCCTGGCATCTTGCCAAGTGCTTGTTACCACAGAACGCGTGTGCAGTTGGGCCAGCAAATGTGATGCCCGTTGCCATGGCAACAGCAGAGGAGACTGGCGATGTAATGCATCATATTTCTGCAGACCAACTCAATTCAGTTCACACAGATCCAATCTATGGGTTGTAAGTGTGTGTGCGCAGGCAAGGGAAATCTGGTACTACAGAAACATACTGCAGTCTGCTAGAAACTGAAATATTCATTGTCTTGCACAAACTGTTTTTATTCCAATCTGCATGCAACTGCTTGCCATGGAATGAGGTGACATTAGCTGTCACACATGGGTTACAGTAATGTTCAGCTGTTATGTCAAAAACATATCCAAGATATAACGTACAAATCATATAGCTAATGACTTATATACAGCTTTGCAAATAAGTACAAATAATTTGTTAGTTTTTTTTGAAAAACAAAATCCATTGTAACATTATAAATGTTTTACTATCATTTATTTTGATCAATTTAATGCATATTTAATGCATACTAATATCAACAGCTTGGAGAGATCTGACCCTTTTGTAGATCTCCCACCGAGACTTCAGTCTCTGGGTACCATAATGGCATTAGGAGGCCAGACAGGAACACAATGGTCTCACACCAGAGCAGATGTTTCCTAATTACAGTAAGCTCTTTAACGCACCTGCACTCATTACGGGCCAAAAGCTACTCCACTTACAGCAGATTCCAGGGAGATTTGGTGGCTGTGAATTTCCCTTAATGAGCATCTCCACCTCACAAGCTTTATAATGAGTAGATCCCAGGTAGAATCCTGCAGGTAAGATGCTAGCAGATCCCCTTTAACCTCTTCAGCACATGCAAACAAAGTTGGTAATGAAATATACCCTTATTATCTAGAAAAACATGATTTATAATCAAAGCCTTCTTTTAGTGGATAAAGTTAAAAATGTCCGGTCTCATCTGATTTTAAAACTGTTAGAATATCATGATTTTTTATCTGCCTATAATTGTGCAAATTGATGTTTTATTGTATAATCATTTTTTTTTTTTTTTTACTTTCATTACATTAAGCCCACACTTTGACTTGGGCCGACTTTAAATTCCACTTGAATCAGCTGTGTGGGCCTGTGCAGGACTATTGACTTTTGAAACATCAACAACATCCATCTGAAATGAACCTCAGACACAAAGGTTTAACCCATAGTGGAAAAACAGCGTTGGATTCCTTTCCAGGGATATTTCCACTCCGTGTTTTCTCCAGAGTATTGACATAGTGAGCAGTGATAAGGCCGTACAGAAGAGGATTATTTATTCATGTGAGGGATAAGGTTGCACACCTCCCTGTCTTTACCATGGTAACCGACTCAAAAGGATTCCGAGTTAATTTCCTGGCACTATCAGGATTTCAATAATGCAAAGTCACTAAATCGACTCGCAGGGGCACTAATGTATCTAATGTCCTACAAATTATCACGCAAGAATAAATACTTAATGTGCATCACATTTAACACGCAATAGACATCAAATATCTGTTCATGCAGACTTCTGCTTTATAATGCTTGTGAAGTGCTTGTCAGGAATGGGACAGGGGTAGATTTGCGGTTTACGTACAAGCAAAAACAAAGACTGAGGAGGCAGACAATCAGACAAGATGCCCGCTGGGCATCACAAACTGTTTTCTGTCAGCTCACTTTTCTCAAACAGCAAGCCAAACAAAATCAAACATTCACTGCAGTACGGCCGTCAACCTTTAAGACCCTGCAGCACATCAGCAGCCAATTAGCCTGGAATATTCCATTCTCAGTTGGTATAGAGAGACAACATGGCATATCTGAATTAAAAGTATATTCAATATTTTTTTAAAAGCTGAAATGTTTTTAATCAACACTTCATACTGTATATATATATATATATATATATATATATATATATATATATATATGCCTACATGTCATAATGGATAGTCATCGCATGTATCAGAATTAGGCTGTTTGCTTGCACACGAGCAGCTACGTTTCATCTCGGAGACACGTTCTGTCTTTTCGCTTGCCAAATTCCACCATGTAAATAGCAAATCCGTCATGGCATGAGCACAACTGGCTCTCAAAGGGAATGGAAGATGAGATTGGTTTATTACATCCAAAAAAAACACCCATTACTCATTAAGAGAATAGGGACAACCCGTTTCCATGCTCCCGGGCGTGCCAACCATTTTTCCATCGTTAAAATAGCAAAAGTGGATTTGGACATGCCTGAGTGCACTTGCACCATGCAATTTACACTTTGCATTTAGATTGTTAAAATAGGGCCCATAAAGATTTAATTTATGCCTGGTATTAACACACTGACCACTGAAACGTATGCCTGAAGTGTGATTGTTTGTTGAAAGCAGCCAGCTACAAGAGCTGTATAATAGGCAATTGCTGTGTCCTAACTACTAAAGCAATTACATGACAAATGCATTGTGGTTAATTATAAATGAAGCAAATCATTAGATAATTACCCTTCCACAAATACCACCTCCTTTTTTAGGAATGGGGGTCCCACAAAGAGTATACAATATACAGCACACTGAGGCAAATGGTAATTCATTAAGTATAGCTCTGCTTGGCTGTAAATAAGCCTGTGATAATGAAACAGCTTTAAGGAGCCTCTTCTGTCTGCCCTCCATTTGATTGTCTTTTCTCTATGATAACTGTTTCTCTATTTGTTTTCTTTTGTTTTGATTGACTTGATTGATCTGTTTTGATGTCCACAGGCTTCTGGCAGACTGACTCAACTGAAGGAGTGACAGTATGCAATGTGAGATAGATGAGAATAACACTTTTCTACACACATACACACAGAGTTAGAAGTTATAGAGCCTATGCTACATAGCGGTGCAAAAACCTCTCAAAGGAACATGTTTTATACCAGTGGGATGGAGCTCATCATTCTTTTATGACAAGGACTGCAGGATGTCTCCCAGTACGGCTAAACAAAATGAAATCATTTGATTTTTTTTTGAAAGCATAGTGGATTTTAAAAAAGAGTTGCTAACATTTGTTTCTAATTAAACAGGGTTTTATTTATTTTTTCATTCAAACAATATTTTATCAGAAAAGCTATTTGAGTGAAAAGTAACAAATGTTAAAGGGGTCATATGATGTGTAAAGAAGATCTGTAAAGTTGCAAAGACTAAAGTCTCAAATCCAAAGAGATATTCTCAATAAAAGCTAAAATGGCTCATTCATTGAAAGTGTGTGTACGGTGTACTGTCCATGTCCAGAAAGGTAAGAAAAACAAAGTAGGCCAAAATACATTTTGGTCCAAAAATAACAAAACCAATGACTTTATAACAGCTTAAGTCATTTGTGGATTAATGCGTATTGGAGATGTGAAACATTTCAAACGATTCAGTTCGATTTGGTGAACTGGTTCAAGAAGATCCGGTTACATTGACTGATTCGTTCGTGAACCGGATATCACAAACTGCTTTGTTTTGAACTCTCTCTCACAACAGACCCGGAAGAGAAGACAATGCTGAATAAAGTCATAGTTTTTGTTATTTTTGGACCAAAATATATTTATTAAGTTATTAATTACATAATTTTCATTTTTCGGTGAACTAACCCTTTAAGTTTCTGAAGCTAAAACATTAGATACAGTTTTAAGTTAGAAAGTTTTGGGGACGGGGTGATTTATTTATTTATTTTTTATGGGATAAATGCAGCCATGGTGAACATAAGAGACTTCTTTCAAAAACATTTTTTAAAAAAATGACCAACCCCCAAAATTTTAATGTGTATATTTAAAAATTATCCTTTCTCAATTATTTCCAATTGTTGAACACCCAAGCTGAAAAATTATGATTATAAAACATAACCTTTACTACAGTACATACAACTTGTAATATAAATCTGCATACAGCAGGGACAGGTCTGAGTGGACATTAGGCTATTACCAAACACCTCCCCACTGCTGTGATCTTTCCAGGCCAGAGCTTTAAGCATTGTGTTCATTAGGCTCGGAAAAAAGGAAAACAAACAGGGCTGACTCCTCAGTGGGATTTTAATTTGACACATATTCCCCTAATCCAACCTCACGGTGGGGAGCGCACGTGCTGCCTGGACAATGGGGAGGCCACAGCTAGGGCTAATTATCTGTTGTTAGATGGAGCCCTTGATACGAGCTCTGGCATGAAGTGTTTGATGTAATCAGACTGAACAGGAAAAAGAAGCCAAACAAATGATTTTGAAAATAGGATGAGGACATTCTTATTCTCCATGGGGAAGAGTTATTAAGATAAAAAGAAGAAGGAGTGCAGAAGTTAGACATCGTGAACAATGTGATTTTTTTTTTTTTTTTTTTACAATTATTTTAGTTTTAATTGTTTTAAATCCATTGTATAAATATATAATGGTCTTACAGACATCATAATCAAATTTAGAATTATAACTTTTCAGTTATGTGGGAATCTGTAGAGCTTTAAATCTAAATTTAATTTAAGTATTAACCTTTAAATCTTAGTGGTAACTTTTACCAGTCACATGGGATCTCCGTCAGGTGTCAGGGATTGGATGCAGGGCTCACTCTTAATCTTTCACTAGTCTGGACCTACTAAGCGGCCATTTGGCAGTCATTTGAACTCTAGTGCTATTAGATTTATTAGGCTACAGCTGTGGTACTGGACAATATTTTGATGATGACATTTCCAGTTGAACTTGTTTATCTGGTACTTTCTCCTGATTAAAGGCAAAAGCGAACCTGTACACAACTGTGTGCTGAATCACTCTCAGTGCCCTGCAGCTGACCATGATGTGGCCAGAATTGCTAATAAATGATGTGAAGTCTGGTTAAACAAAAAAGACAATGGCAAAACCACACCAATCAGCTACAGCACACATGAGTCCAAACAAAAGAAAGGTTAAAAGAGGTTCATTCTGCATTGCTGTGTGGTAAATTAACAGTCTCCGTCACAAATCCCATATGAAAGGGATCATTCACCCAAATTTAAAAATTCTGTCATTTATGCTCTGTTTTTTTCATTGCAAACCTCAATTCTTTATTCAAAAGAGATATCTTGAAGAACGCTGGTGTCCAAATAACACATTTCTCAAAACATGTTCTTTTGTATTCAGCAGAGGAAAGTCAATGTGAGGGTGAGTAGTCTATGATGAAAGTATTTTCATTTTTGGGTTAACTATCCCTTTAAGCACTGTTAGATCTATATTACAAAACCAATTCAAGCCAGTATTGTTATGTTAACTAAAACTATTGGAAAAAACAATTCTGTAAATGATATAAAGCTGACAAAATAAAAGGAAAACATTACATGAAAAACTTTGTTGCCTTGGCAACTATCAGAAATACAATCACAAAAAAAATCAGCCATATTGAAATAAAAAACTAAAATAGCTAAAAATACTAAAACCTAAACTAAAATTAAAACTTAAAAGATAAAAAAGATTATTCAAAATAGGAATAAGTACTACAATAGTATATAAATAATACTAAAACAACACACACTGGCTAAAGTTTTTTTTTTCTAGGTTAAATCGATGTCTACAGTGATTCTTAGTGATGCAGACAAGCCCCCAACAGCACGCCAGCGGCAACAATACCTGACACAAACACCTTCACCTACCAAAACATTTCCATTCTCTGGAAGCCTTATATATAACAATTCATCCAACTGAGTTCAGTGAAATCTAATGAAAACGTAGTTTCTTTATTGTAATGGACCCCGGTGAAGAGTCAAACTTAAAAGGACAGTTCTGCTGAAAATTCAGTAATTTCACTTCACAATAGGATGCCATCAGCTTCTCTTCCCTTTGAGATGCTAATTCACATGCTGAGCCCATAAGTGACTTTTTTATTAAAAAAAAACATTTGAGGGATGATCCACTGTCTCAACTGTACACACTCCTGTCATAATGAAATTAGTACCAACCATAGCATTTCAGCCACTCAACATCTTCTTCAAAAATAGCACACAGTTTTGCTAAGCAAAAGCCAGGCAATATGCTTTTGAGGAAAATGGGACGGTAATTCCTTCATTGCCGGAAAACAATAAAACGCTCACACCAAATTTAGCAAATTGGCAGAAAGAAAACCAACTCATTTGTACCTCACTAGGTTTAATAGAACTCAAAAGCTTCTGGAAAGGGTATAAATAGAGTGAGCTATAAGCTATAACTAAGTTTCATTCTATAGTAAACAGAATCTTTCACTGCACTAGCACTAGCAGAAGCATTAGCATATTTAACGCAATGATGGGAGAGTAAACTTATGCTATCATTCAAAGAGTCAAATATCAGTCCTATTTCAGGTCTTCCTTTACTCTCTAGAGAATAATTCAGTCTAGACATACCCCCCAACCTAAAACATACACACACAGTCACAAAGTAAACCAGAACTGGGGCTTGTGTTGTTCTGCATTATCACCATTGATTAAAATAAGCCCCTGCTCGCTTGCCATTTTACAGCTGAGGTCCCGTACTGGGTTTTATGAAGTGCTAGCTACTTCATTTAATTATGGTAACTGGGTTACATTAGTTGTGCACAGCTGTAGGCAGAGGAAAAATCCATCTGTATGCCAGTTTCATTTTCTCTCTTCTCAGCCCCAGGCGTATACATCATCTCCTCATCTGCTCACACACTGCATGCCCTCCCTTCTCCACTTTCTTCACCTCATCCTCAAACTTAGATGAGTAAAATATAACAGCTATATCATGCATGATGAGACCCATGAGGGCCGAGCTCTTATAAAAAGCACACAGAAGGAACCCATAACAAATGCCATGTCTGATTACATTCGATTTGATATTTCCGTTGAAGGTGCTTTAAAGGATCCAATTGACAGTATCTGCCTCCATTTTACCACGAGTTTGCGGATAAAATACAAGTTAAACATTAACGTGGACTACAATACTGCATTTTCCTGTCTTGAAAGAACATAAATAGTCTTGTAATGCATACAGCTTTGGTTTAGGAAGTCTAAATGCACACCTCGCATTTAATTTACAATCTTTCACCTTTTTGTAAATGTTTAAACCTTTTTCTTTTGCTTAAAAGTTAGAAATGTTGTGATTTATCTCAGATCTGGATGGTTTTGTTTCATGGCTTAGAATTCTGTAGAGAGAGAGAGAAAAAAAAGTGAGGCTGAAAAATGTGTCATTTGAAATGAATCAAACATCATTAAATCATTATTTCACATGAAACTGTAATTTGTTTGGCTGCTACTAATCATTTAAGCCTGAAAGTAAATGGTAGTAGTCTTGTAAACAGTCATGGCTAATAGACTTCAGACAAAGAAGAGTGTTTGTTTAAATTTGATGCGTCTTGGTGTTCGTATGTCTTGCCTGTAACTCTGTTCTGCTAAACCGCAACTAATCTGAGCCTAATGAGTTCACCTTTGACCCCATCACACTTGCCAGTCTGCTCTGCTGTACCCTTGACCGAGCACTCCTGACCTACAGACAAGTGCACACGAACAAAAACATAAACATTCATAGATAACAACTCTCCTTGTTGAAGTTAAAGAACAACACATATTTATAACTAAACAATGTGCAACAAATAAGTTACATTCAAAGCATAAGGGCGGTTGAAGGTGAAGTGTAAACATTTCTACAAAACTGATTTCCCCAAACATTCCCCATGTGCTGATAAAACAGATAGTCCTGGCCCCAAACTCACACCATTGGTTGATGCTCTGCTATTAATGTTTTAAAAATATAATACAGCCATAGTATTTCTGTGGAGAAATCAACCTGTAAATGGCCAGTGATAGGATAAAGTATTTTGAAGTTTAAACAAAATTACACACATCTTTAATTCATATTTTCTAATACTCAAACTCTATTCAATGCTAAAAGTGGCCTCTCTAAAATCTAAACAATGATGAATTACCTAACAGTTTTCCTATCACTAATGACTCAAACACGAGCCTACATAATCACACAGACCATTTCTAACTATTTACATTACACATGGAGGGAAATATCTGTCAGAGTCTAGTGTAAACACTGGATGTGCGAAATGACAACCGTTTCACCCAAGAGTATTTGGACACTCAATTGACAATTAAAAACATCTGAATTGAAATGAATAGAAATAAAAGATCAAAACAAGTGGCATCAAATGCAATGTAACAAACTATTAAAAGTGTTATCTCAGAACTTAACTTAAATTGAATTTATTTGATAAAAAAGTAAAAATAGTGATACAATATTACAAGAACTAATATTGTATATTTCCTGTCCTGACACAGCTGAATTACTCCAGTCTTGAGTGTCACATGATCCTACAGAAATCATTCTAATATGCTGATTTGCTGCTCAAGAAACATTTTTTATTATCATCAATGTTGAAAACAGTTGAGATACAATGACAGATTTTTTTATAGTATTTTTAAAATTAGAATAGAATTCCAATAGAACAGCATTTTGATCAATCCAAGTGTTTTCGCTTTCACAACGAAACACAGTGTCTCCACACCATGGCCCATGGTGGCAGCAACAATATTACAGAGAGAGTAAAAGTTACACCTTCTTTTCATGAACATTTGGGCAGTGTTATGCAAAAGTTCCCACATTGTGATGTAGACGTGGGGGCGTGTTTAAACGAGGCATTTTAGGAGGGCATGGATGAGTCTTAACTTTTATAAAGAATATCTCTTTGGGCTTGAGACTTTAGTCCTTTCAACTGCAGGGATCTTATTTGTTCACAAACAGTTTGTAGTAACACTCCAAAGAGAAAGGTACATTTGAATTCGCATCATATAACCCCTTTAAGTGTGTTTGTGCTATATTTCTTTAAAATAAATGCACTTGGTTCAATAATAATTTAATAGACATTAATACATTTTTAAATGACTTTGAAAACCGAATAGTTTTTAGGGCTGCTGCAAACACCTTCACAATCAGATTCAAGCAATGGTGTCGTCCACATCTGCAGTTCAAATTAAACAGAACTTAGCACCATTTTCTTTAATCTTCATGTCCTTGAGGCCGAGCAACAAGTAAATGTGCGCAGCACTGAGAGAGTGTTTGGTTTGTGATGAGGTCATGGTTGTCATGGAAGGAGCTCTCTCTCTTTCTCAAATTACAACACAAACCTCTCTGTGGGAAAGTGAGCGCCGCGCTCTCAAGAATCGGGCTGCATGCACAATGGCCAAAGTGAGTGTGTTCCTGCTTTTGTGTGTGGCCAAACACTAACCACTTTTTGTTTAGCTGGGACATGCTTGCACATGGGAAACTTGACAGCATTTTCCCCAAATAAGTCACCCCATAGATGGAACGACAAAGCTAAACCCACCCAATGCCACATATCAGTGAACTTTGACCAGCCACTTCATGGCACTTATTTAAAAACCGGGTCCGAAGTAAGTTATGAACAATAAAACAGGTTTTCTGCTGTGTACAGATGCAGTGCTGTTGTGTCTGCCGAGCACATTACTCTCAGTGTGGACTGAGTGATGGCACTTGGCACTGGCTCTGTGCAACATTTGGCTGCTGTAAGGAGGATTCGGAACAGGGATGAAAGGCCTCTCTGTATTTAGAGTGGGAGGCTGCTGGGAGCGTGCCAAGCTGCAATCGGCTCATGTTCTGTAAGGAACAAAAGCTCAGTGCTGCCTTTATGGCACCAAACAAAAACACAGGTCTCTGAGAGAAGCAGCCATAGGATGTGTGGTGTGAAGTGCTGGTGTACCAAACCCTTCTGTACCCAGAGTTTGGATGAACTCTGTCCTTGAAAACCTGAGGATCAGTCAAGGTGGTTTATATACAAATGGGCCTGCCATACAAGCTTTTAAAAACAGACATTGCAGATTGGGTTTTGGCAAGATACGAGCCTGTGTAAACAGTACTGTAATGTTGGTTTCCTCATTAGCAAAGACAGCACTTTATAGGAGGAGCTGTATTTAAACAATCCATCATCACATCGCTGAAAATAGCTTGAATATTGAGGTTTGTAAATCTGCCTTGGTGGCACTACTGTACATACATAATATGTCCAAGTGGGGATTCTGCACATTAATAACAATCACGGCAAAAGAAATTAGACAGAAACCAGGACCGTGCTCTGGATGAATGAATTTCATTAAAATGTTTTACTGATGACTGAATGTTCCCAGCTTGAGGGTAATTTTTTCCCCCTCAAGAAAAAGAAAGGGTTGGGAAATGTTCCATTTACAGGCTTGAATTAAATGAAATGTACTAGCATGTGAATGTAATGGATTGTTAATAAAAAAACAGAGATTTTTATATTTTCAGCTCATTGCTACAGTATTGTTAGCATATATGTAGCTCCCCCATTTAACTGCTCCAGATATGTTAATGAATTCGCCATCTTGGAAAAGTCAAAGTTTCGACACTCACAGTAAAAATCTAGTTTTCCAAGATGCCACAACATTGCGCAGCCTCTGTTTGTAAAAAAAACACAGAGATTTAAAAACCTTCCAGACGTGAGATTATTACAGGTTTTCAAACTATGCTAACTTTTTAATGTCGTGTTAACTAATGCCTACTTGTTCTCACACAGTGAAAAATATAACAGAACAAAGAGGAAATTGACAAGCCATCAACAGACAAGACAGAACAGGTTACTTTTTATCTGAAACTAAGTCTCAGCTTTCAAATATGAGCATTTTGTAAGAAATTCAAACAATAAATCCAGTTTTGTAACACTGTAGCCCCTCAGTTTAAATGGCACCTGAAACAATCATCTTTTATTTATTACTAGATGTAGCATGAAATAATATATGTAATTATTTAATTTAAATTGCAGAAAGAGAGAGAGAGAAAGAGAGAGAGAGAGAGAGAGAGAGAGAGAGAGAGAGAGAGATTTCCTATACAATGACCAGCTTTGTTTGATACCTCCCAACAAATCCTCTGCATGATTGTCCACACTGAAGCAATTAAACAACAGGGGAAAAAAGGAAGTCTGCATATCAACTCAAACACAGTTACATAACTCTGCAACCCAAAACTCTGCATGACATTCAGTACTTGGATGACGCATAAAAGAGCACATTTTTTCCTCCCTGAGTCAGTAATGCCCAACAGGGAAGCGGCTGCTCCTCAACCGGGGCTTTTGCTGAAACAGACTAAACAGTCTGACTGACTGTCAACAACAATCAGAGCAGAGCACGAAGGCCAAAACACATATATGTACACACACACACACAAACACACGCCTACAGTGCTAGAGACGCTTTGCCCTCTCAGTGCTGCAGGTTAAAACAGCAGGGGATTAAACTCGCCGCCCTAATGCTCTACTTGAAACGGTGTTCAGCAGTCCAATTATGGCTTGTTTACCAATTCAGCTGACAAGGATTTTCATTTATTTATTTCTTTGCAAATGCCAAGAGTTCACATCTGTGTATATGTATGCTTGTTATTCAAACAATAATTATACCTAGAGATATTTTTGTGACACAGGGTTCATCTCAGGAATTAATTCAGTTTAAAGGGTGAGTTCATCCAAAAATGAAAATTATGTAATTAATGACTCACCCTCATGTTGTTTCAAACCCGTAAGACCTTCGTTCATCTTCGGAACACAGTTCAAGATATTTTAGATTTAGTCCGAGAGCTCTCAGTCCCTCCATTGAAGCTGTGTGTACGGTATACTGTCCATGTCCAGAAAGGTAAGAAAAACATCATCAAAGTAGTCCATGTGACATCAGAGGGTCAGTTAGAATATTTTGAAGCATCAAAAATACATTTTGGTCCAAAAATAACAAAATTTATGACTTTATTCAGCATCGTCTTCTCTTCTGGTCTGTTGTGAGCGCGTTCATGACGCTGGCTGACGTGTTTTCTGGTGCGCCCAATAACAAAGATAACACGGCAGCATCGTACGTCAGCAGCATAACTGCAATGTTGTGAACGCGCTCACAACAGACCCGGAAGAGAAGACAATGCTGAATAAAGTAGATACTTCAACAAATTCTAACTGACCCTCTGATGTCACATGGACTACTTTGATGATGTTTTTCTAAAATCTAAAATATCTTAAACTGTGTTCCGAAGATAAAAGGAGGTCTCAAGGGTTTGGAACGACATGAGGGTGAGTTATTAATGACATCATTTTCATTTTTGGATGAACTAACCCTTTAAGTATCATTGTTTTGTATTTTACTTTAAAAAACATTTACATTATTTAAACAAATATAAGGGTATTTAAAACCATAGTATGGTTTTAAATACCCTTATATTTGTTTAAATGATGTAAATGTTTCAAAAGTTTGAGGCCAGTAAGATTTTTTTTAAGGAAATATCATATTATCAAAATTGAAAGTAAAAACATAATAATATAATAATATAATAATAATAATGTTTCAAAGATTTATATTTCAAATAAATGCTGTTCTTTTAAACTTTCTATTCATCAATGAATCCAAGAACAATGTATCATGGTTTCCAAAAAAATATTAAGCAGCACAACCATTTTCAACACCGATAAGAAGAAATGTTTCTTGGCCAGCAAATCAGTATTAAAATGATATCTGAAGGATCATGTGACACTGAAACTGGAGTAACGGCTGATGAAAATTCAGCTTTGCAATCACAGAAATAAATTACATTCTAAAATATATTCAAATACAAAACAGTTCTATAAAGTGTTTATAATATTTCAAATTTTTGCCCTTTTTACTATAATTTCTTTTATCAAATAAATGCAGCCTCTGTGAAAAAAAATATATCTTACCAATATCAAACTTTTTAATGATAATGTATGTTGTATATGTACATTGTGTCAAATGCAAAATTAATTTAGCTTATAAAATTCCTGGAAAAATAAATACCATTCACAGCAATGCGCCCACAAGAATGAATGCGTGCCATTTAGCATAAGCACACTCACACAACTCTGGAGAATTTAATCTGAGGGTGATCACCCAATGAGCACATGCTTCTCCACCCACCTCCCATAAGAGACAATAAACCCTAGGTCTAATAGCTCTCAAACTCTTCACTTACTGCATTACAACCTCCAAACAACGGCACATTCACAACCCCAGCTTACTGTTTCTGTGGATCTTCAGCTGACTATTCAAAAAACACATGCAATACAGTAAAATACAGCATGTGTAACATAGCTCAGCAAATTTTCTTTATAAGATAGGCCGAATGAACAAGACCAGAGCATGCAATAGCCCGAACAGCAGAGAAACAATCCTGCAAGGTTAAACAAAAGGTTTTTTTTCCATTTCAAAACAGTCTTCGATCGAGCGTGCCATCTGAGACTAACAGCAAACACGCTGTTACTGCACCACTCTTTTGATTTCAATGACAGCATAACAATATTTACATGGGGGCTCTGCATACACACCACGCATGACAATGACTTCACTGTGGAGAAGCACAAATGAATGAATGCAAGTGCCATGTAACTTACCCCAGTGTCTGCAGCACATAAGAGTCAGGATGTTCACAGATGCCGCTCCAGAGACACACGCATACACACGCTGACTCTTACACTTAAACTACCTGCCTGATGACAGGCAATGGGGGACAGGCAGGGAAATAGCAGGTTTTCCCCCTTTATTATTACTTGCCTTTCTCTCCTCTTTTTGATTCACACATCACATGTGGTGCCGAGCAGCAATCCACAGAGTCATGTGAAGGAAAGGGTCACGTGACAAACCTAGATTCCCCATGCTAGGAGTACCTGGGGAATATAAGGAGACCGACTGTGAGAGGGAGAGAAAACAGGGGAACACCAGGGGGCACCATCTTCTGGTTCCTATTCGATTCTCTCAGCCTGTCAGTGCAGGTGGCATCACGCATGCAAATCAAAATGAAAGAGAACGAATGAAAGGAGCTGCGGACAGAGAAAGAAACCTGGCGTGAGAGAGTCAGAACGCTGCAGAAATGCCTTGATGCCTCAATGAATATTTATCAGCTGTGCCAAACTCCCCCATCACCCAAGCTCTTCTTGGAATGGAGCCTAATTCATCTGAATGCTTGCCTTTGTTAACAGCTAAATCAGCAGGGCCGTTTGCCACTACACTACACTGCGTCACACATGCACTGGATACCTTGCGACCGGATACACTTGCGCCTGTACTAGCTCCATCTGCTTTAGGGTGAGAGGCTATGAGACCTCCATTGTGTAAACACACATAGACATGATGATAAGAAATGTTTCTTGAGCAGCAACTCAGTTTATTAGAATGATTTCTGAAGGATCATGTGACACTGAAGACTGGAGTAATGATGCTGTAAATTCATCTTTACCATCACAGGAGTGAATTGCATTTTAGATTATATTACCATCAGAATATTAGAATATACGGTATATTAACTTTTTGTACATTTTGTAAAATTGTACAACTATTTCACAATATTTTTCATCAAATTAATGCATCCTTGGTGAGTATAAGAACATTCTTTCAAAACTGTTTAAAAAAATCTTACCCCTATTTATTTATTTATTTCAGACTGATGTTCTTATGCATTTAAGAAAATTCGGGTAAAACAATGTAGTTCTTAAAACATTTCATTTGTCTAAAAACCTAAAACTTTTTTCTTTCTGTTGCATTTAAGGTAAGATATATGACAGAAACATATTCCCATCAGGTTCTGTTAAATTCATCTAAGGGAAGCCTGTCCCTTCAATCATAGTTCCCATCACTGTTTGCCTTGCACTCTCTAAAAAAAGGTGCAAAATCTGTCACTGGGGTGGTACCTTATTTACCCCTATAGGGTGCATGAAAGCACATTAAAGGAACATATATGTACCTTTTGAAAAGGTACCATACCAGTGAGTGCTTTTGTACCTTTTTTCAAAGAGTGTGCAAAATAAAATAAACTAGTGGAACGTTAAGCTTGCATAATCTTCTCTACATCAGAACCAGCTATGAAACCAACCAGACACAAACGGTGAGGCAGACAACGTCTCGTTCCTTCACAAAGCTCATTGATATTCTGTGCACAGCTCTGGTCAAAGGCTTGGCCAGGCAGCAGCGGTGGCATACACTCAAAAAAATGGTTTTCCGGCACTGTTCGTTTTACACATATATGTTTTGTTAAAACAACACAAATATATTTAGTTTTCCGACAAAACACAATTGTATTGTGTTTAATCAACTTAAAATGTTTAATTTTAAATTTTACTTAATTATCAATCGTTAAAGTAACGTAAAGGGTTTAATTTCGTGATTCAAAAAAAACCGGAAGTGACGATTTCCAACGCATTTGATGACGGTGTGGAGGGGAGCAAGAGGTATCAGTCAGGTAAGAAAATCTAAAGTTTTTATTGTGTTAAGTCAAAGTCTTTAATTTCTCTTAGAGTTTCTGTTTTGAGGTGCTTTTGTTTTGCAGTCTAGTATTGTGTAATCGGTTTATTGCACCGTTAATAGATGATTTTGAAGCGTTGGGAGATGTGAAAGCGCACGACTCTCTGTAATGTATTTACTTTAGTATATATATATATATATATACACTAGGGCTGAAACAATTACTCGACATTATCGACAACGTCGACGATAAAAATACAATTTTCAGCAAATGTTTTTGAGTAACGTTAGTGGTTTGATCTCGTATCTGCCTGATTTGAAAGCCTGCATTAATGCAGTTTGACCAGTGTGGCGCTGTAGCGCAAGATTGTAATACACTCTCCTGATTCAATTAAAAAGAAGAAGATAGCACTTCAGTTTGAGGCAAACCGACCCGATCCGAACCTTGGATGAATATGTAAATATATACTGCACGCCTTCCTCTCAATAACTGCATAAACACAACAAAAAACTGACCGCGATGTAAAAGCAGCTCTTAAGAACACAGAGATATGGATGTTTGCACGAACTCTGAGGTTCTCCAGGCACTCCAGTAAAGAAAAGTCCAGTCACGTTTATTTATATAACAGTCCTTTATGCAATCGATAGCTTTTCAATATTAAACATGAAAATACAGAGTAAGTGTCGCTAGAATTATAACTTGATTTCCTTTTATAAAGCAGCTCTCCGGTATGGAGCTAGCTAATAATAAAATCATTTTATAAGTGGGGGAAATATTTCATTAAAGTCTTAGTTCTGCGCTAGATCAAACCAAACTGTTTTGATTATCATAACCCAATAAGGTATTTTAAGAGAGATTGTATTTATTAATAAAATGTTTATCCAAAAATAAAACGTCCTATCACTTACCTTTACTTTATATTATACATATGGCTTACAATAAGAGATGTTAAGAGACAGAATGATTTGTCATTCAGCTACTTCCTCATATAACTAATCAAATGGCGAATAGGAGTTTCTCTCTTATCTCATTTTGTGTGCCAAATATATTTGTATAAATTAATTGTATTAGTAATACATAATGACTTTAAAAAGTGGAAGTAATTACCTTTATTTGTTATAATATGTATATTTTAACTAATTTAAAAAGATAAATAATCAATAAATGTCCAACCATGAGATGTTGACCGAGTTTTGAGAGCCCTGGCTCAGCACAGTGGGAGTATTTGAAGCTTTGTTTATGAACATGGCGGTGTGGTCATACAATGACTTTAAACCGGACACTACTCTGAGCTGTTCACATTATATGCTCCAGATATGTAATCAGGTCCTCCTTTAGGAATGGTAAACATGACACTATTCATCACTCACACAAATAAATCACTTAATATTTTGATCATTGAATTGGTTTTTGCTGTTCAATTTTTTTTTTTTTTTTTTTTGTAACACATTGCACTTCATGTGTACAGGTTTGTGCAGAATTTGAGACATCCAGAATTACCATAGGCCCATTAGAATCAACAATCTT
Organism: Carassius auratus; assembly: GCF_003368295.1. Taxonomy (NCBI): domain Eukaryota; kingdom Metazoa; phylum Chordata; class Actinopteri; order Cypriniformes; family Cyprinidae; genus Carassius; species Carassius auratus. Next base: position 48,545 of record NW_020523584.1, read on the forward strand.
TGCCAAACTTGATTCGGACTGCAAAATTTACGAAGATGTTTTCATACTGAAGAAGAGACCTTGGACAAATACTGAAACCCTCTTGGTGCCCACTACACAGGTAAGAACAACTGCACTCAACACAACCTTGTATTAAAACATTATTCTCCCACTGGTTACTGGAAATTGACAAAAAAAGACAGATAAGATAAGGTTTATTAATACAATAAATACAAAATATGTGGTATATCTATAAACTGATAGATTTATTTTGATGCAAGGCAGGGGTGTCCAGACCTGCTCTAGGAAAGCCAGTGTTCTGTGGGGTTCAGCTCTAACACACCTGCCTGGAACTTCAGGTAAGACTTTTTTGTTTTAAAATTCCCAAGAACCTTGATTAGCTGGTTCAGGTGTGTTTAAATGGCTAGATCACCCAAAAATAAACATGTCATTATTCACCCTCATGTCGTTTCAAACCCGTAAGACCATCATTCATCTTCAGAGCACAAATTATGATATTTTTTAAGGATGCCCCGATCATGATTTTTCATGGCCGATACCGATTTCTTTTACAAGCAAACTGGACGATTTTTTTTTTTTATCTTTAAGCAACAAACAAGAAGGAAGGACAGTCCACAGTCTACAGTCCAAAATTGAGGGAAAGCTCAATAAAGCCCCTTTCACACTGCGATTCCGGCAAATACAGATCCCGTAACGACACGTGACATCAGGGCGTGACGTGTAATGTACGAGTCGAAAACATTAGGCATGTAATACTTTCACTGAATCTGGCGAACGATCTCGGTGTCACCGTGGAAAGTGAGGAACTAACTGATCTCTGCTTCATACAGTTTGCACTTTTTTTTTTTTCAGTGAACGTTGATCTTCCTTCAAAACAGCCAGTAAAAGAGTCACACGATAATGTCATCACTACGACACGGCATTAGATCTGGCTTTTGTTCACACAGCGCTTGTCCCGGGATTGAACCCAGCAATGTTACTACGTCCCCGACCCGAGTTCAATGCTGGAATCAATCCCGGGATGTGTTTGCTTTCACACAGAAGTAATGTAGTCGGAGCACGCGGGCGCACTTCCGGAAAAATCGGCTGAAAAAAATTCCAAAGACCGGCCGATTACCAATTGCGTATTTAAAGCAAAAACCGTCTGGTTTCCAATTTATGGCCGGTCAATTGGTGCATCCCTAATATTTTTATGAAAATGCGAGAGATTTCTGAACCTCCATAAAGGCTGCAATGCAACTGAAATGTTCCCAGAGTCATAGTAAGGACATCAGTAAAACAGTCCATGTGGCATCAATGCTTCAACCACACTTTTACAAAGGTACAAGAATACATTTTGTGCAAAGAAAACAAAAATAGCGACTTTAATCAACAATTCTTCTCCAAATCACATATTCTGCCATTATGGACAGTAACAAGAGGCATGAACATTGCTTTCCTCTGCGTGTAATCAAGGCTCAGTGCAGGCGTGTTGTAGGTCAGCAGCACCATGTGCATGAATTATTTACGTGCTGTTGATAATGGTGGAAGATGCGATTTGGAGAAGAATTGTTGAATAAAGTCGCTGTTTTAATTTTGTTTGCACAAAAAAGTATTTTTGTTTACTTTGTAAAATTATGGTTGAACCACTGGTGTCACATGGACTGTTTTACTGATGTCCTTACTATGTTTCTGGGTCTGGGAACATTCCAGTTCTGTTGTTAACCATACAGGGTCCAGATGTGTAACATTTTCCACTGTAATGTTTGTTAGAATCCCATCTTGACTGCTTGCCTGGATTTCCCATAAGAAGATGAATGACTGACTTTTTTTCATGTAATTTTAGGAAAAAAAAACAAAGGCTAAATTTTGTTGTTTTCATCTTCAGACTAATGAAATTGAAGTATCCAAATGAAGACCCTAGCAGTATGGAGTATATGGTGAGTTCAAGGTTAATAAATTATTTGTTAAAGTTAATACACAATAATTTGAGTTCTCCATGCTTTTAAATACTTCTAGGATACAGACGTTGCCAGCAGTCAGGAGGTGATCCAGAAGACTCATGGGAATCTATTTGAAGCTGCATCATTGAAGACAGTCCAGCAGAAGTTGGAGTTTTAAAGGATACAGTTCTTCAGGACCTATAGCAGTTTACAGTCTGCAAAACCATGTTGCTGGGACTGATTTATGGACTGAACTTGAGCAACCCTCCTGAATTCAGGTACACATTTGGAATACTGAAGAAGTTATTTCTGGAGCCAGTTTCTGTTCCTGGAATAAGGTTTGATTGGTTACCCATGAATGCCAATTAGAATTGTATTTGCTATTTTGTGTAATTTTGTAATGTGGTTTAAACTGTATTTTACTGTGTGTAATTATTTATTGCTTGTTTAACAAATACACTTTGATCATTTGTGACATCTTGTCTTTTGTCTCATTACAAGACAAAACATACAAAAAATGCTTTGTTGAAGGGAGTAACTTCAAAAAGAAAATATTGTGTTAAAGTAACTAGAACTAATTGTGTGGAACCACTGTCCATAATTGAAATGAGTAATTTGAAACAAACCTCCTTATGTTGATAGAGTGAAACAAATTTGGCTAGATTGTAATAAACCAAAACATGTTGAGTTAACTTAACCAGTTTAAGTTGAAGCAAAGTCAATAAATTGAGTTGGTTGAACATTACTATTTCACATAGATTCTACCTCATTCAGTTGTGTTGTCACAACACAAGGAGTTTGCATAGATTCAAAAAATTCCATTAATGTTATCAAAACACAATTTGGTTGTGTGGAACCACTGTCCATAATTGACTTAAGTAAGTTTAAAGAGTCATTTTTTTGAGTGTACAGGAGATGCAATCAGTGCCTCTCACCACTGTTGTAGCCACAGATACAGACTGAGAAACAGCCAGCAGCAGGAGCAGCTCAAATAAAACTAATGCAACCACACACATAATAGTGATTTGTGGCCTGGAATGAACTTATGCACAGAAGATAATACCGGCATCCAGCACTGATTTAGTTCCACATCAACAGGCAAGCTGAGTCTAAACAGTCAACCTATTTCCATGCTATACTTTAGTAGAAACAGTAAAGAATATCAAATTGCAATTTGTGATAAATGATTTAGAAATCTTTGTGATGCACCCTTCAAACTCTGTGTCCTGTGTTAACACACATCAGGCAGAAGAGGTCATTCTCTGCATTGTTAACTACATTTGCCACACTATGAGCTGGTAGATTTTGCTGGTAGTTAAGGGATGGTCCATCAAAAAATTACATGCCGTTCCAAACCTGTATGCTGTTATATATCCTGTGGAACATAAAAAAGGGGTATTCTTTACAGAGTTGTTTTATATAAAATAATAGTACATAGTGACATGTCAATTTTTGAAAAGGACAAAAAAAAAAAAAAAAATGATAATAGACCAATATGATTGTAATTTCAAGACTTTTGAAACCAAACAGTAACTTTGTATGAGCACCAGTCCAAAATTCATTATAAGATTATCTTCCCCTCTGTTGGATCTCATCTTGATTTAGAAAGACAGGAAGAGAAAACAATGAGAAAATATAGCTGCAAGCTGCAATGATGGGCCCAAGCCATTGCACAACCGCCACCCCAGCGGCATCAGAAAAACGGTGCCTGGTGGGGACATGATTTACAGTAACCCTCTGGCAGTCTGGTTACACAATAAATTTAATAAAAATGTTACATTTTTTTGACACAACACAACATATTACCATTCAGTCAGAAAGTGAGCCCAATTACAGATGTTCTTGATTGGTTGCATAAGGACTTTGAAAGTGACTAGTATAACACAAATCATACCTTCAAGAGGATTTGCACACTTACTGCCAGAATACATGTAAGGCTTTCCTGTGCCAAATACAGAATACATTTTCCCAATTCATAGACAGTTCTCATGTTTTGTTGGGTAATAATTACCTCTATTACATTAAAAGTAGTTATTGGTTACTGGATTTAAGAACATTTATTTAATGTTTTTGGCTTTTGTGGGGGATAGATTGAAAAAGTGATAAAGACAGACTTACTTCCAGTATGTGGAATAATTTACGTGTCTGACAGGCCAAATATATGGAGGCTACCAGAATGCTGCTGGCAGTGAATCTGTGTGTCTGTGCCAGGTGAGTGGAGAGCCCTGCAGAGCTCTACAGCCAGACCAGACACACTCATTAAAGAAGCTGCTATATTGTGAGCCATGTGAGTCAGCAGCTCTTGTGAACCTACATGTTTGCCAGAGGATGTTCTGGCATAGTCATGCGCAATACAGATCGACTCTGGTAGTGTAGCAGTGCTGACACATGAGGCAATGTAAGCAAAGCAGCACCTCCCCACGAGCAACCTCAAAGCGTTCAGTCTTCAAAGATGAGACTGTCTTGGAAATACATGCAAAAACACATATTCACCTGAGATTTCCTGTCAAGAGAGTAATGGAAAACAGAAACATCCACCTTTAAAAACATACTCACACATTCACCAGCTGCTGAAGACCAGACACAACAAATAAGCATCACCACACTCTTAAACAAGACAGTTCTGCATATGCTTCATTTTAATGAGACACACTTGACATGGAGCTTGGACTTAAAAATGTGGTGGAAACAAAGACGAGTGAGAAATCTGAATAAAAAAAGGAATATATATATATTAAATTAAATTTATGCATTTAGCAGACGAAAGCGACATACAGTGCATTTAGGCTATCAATTTTTACATATCATGTGTTCCCGGGGAATCGAACCCCCAACCTTGCGCTTGCTTGCTTGCTATCGCAGTGCGATACCAGTTGAGCTACAGGAACACTATATATATATATATATATATATATATATATATATATATATATATATATATATATATATATATATATATATATATATATATATATATATATAAATTGTATAGATTTCTCAAATTAAACACATTCCTCAACCTATATATATACATATATATATATATATATATATATATATATATATATATATATATATATATATATATATATATATATATGTATATATATATATATATATATGTATATATATATATATATATATGTATATATATATATGTGTATATATATATATATATATAGGCCAGTATACCTCTGGCAAGCCAAAAAAGAAAAATAAAAAAAAGAAAGGAAATACTCATTTAATTCACGATAATGCCAGATCCTGGACATTCAAGAACAAACAGAAACACATCAACTGCACCATTTGCTAAATGGGAAAAGTTGCTCTGTATTCTAGCATCTCACACCGTATTATCTGTACTACCTGTATTTATAATACTCTTGTCTTGTGCAAAAAGAGTGATTGGCCCATATCCAATCCCAACCTTCTTTCCCTCAGAATGTGTATGTATGTAAGAGGGCCATGTGTTTGCCCTTACCTGGCATCCAGCTGAAAGGACTCCCAGAGCGCAGTGAATGGCAGAAGGTTTTCGCAGACTAGCACACTCAGCACACCGAAAGCAGTGCCAGACATGGTGGCAGGGGGAGACTGGAGGAAACTGGAAGCAACAGCATGAGGGGCCAAACCCTCTGGTGAGGATACACACAGGACATTAACATTAACACTGTGCCAACTCACCAAAGGAATGCTCTTTTCAGCTCAATATCAACTGATGGATTTTTGTGGATTTTTTTGTTTAATTTGTTTCATTAAACAAAATACATGAGGCAGATTATTATTATTTATTAATTTTACGAGCATTAGGTATGTGGCTCAAATCCATGCAAAATGCTTTTGTCTTTTGCATTTAAAAAGTTGTCATTCTTTAGGAAATACATTTTGGGTCAGTTATAAAATGATCTTCAACTGACCTGAAAAGAGAGCTCAGGCATCAAAGAAGAATCAGTAATGAAATAATAAATCAGTCACATCAGTACGACTTGTTAGTTTTTGTCAACGTAAAGCACCGTCTTTTTTTCATCAATTTGGCTGAAACCGAACGTGCCTTTTACCCTTTATATTTGCCCAATGAGGAGGGCAAATGTGATTAAATGTGCATTTTAGGGTGATAATGTTACCAAACCTTAAATACTTGACTGCGTTAGGAACTTTTTCTCAACAAAATGCTGCTTCCATGGGGTGGCCACCTTTTCTCGGGGTGAATATGAATAACCTAACGCTTTCTTGGGGTTAGGCCTGTAGCATAAAATCAGAGTGAGTCCTGCACCGACAAGGAACGATGAGGTATCAGGTTCATTCTTAAATGTAATGTATGAAATGTATGAATCCAGTGGGAATGGACTTTTCTAGACAAGCGTTACACAAACTATATTTTATTATTTTACATCCCTACGTTTTAGACGGGCATTGCATCCCCTTGGAATTATAAGGTTCTATCTGCGTTCTGAGTTTTGAGATATTGAGCTTTAAAGTTTTTGTGTTCCATAGACTTCTGTAGATAGAACCTTTTTGTTTTTTCAATAAAAAAATCCCAAAATGTACACAACTTAAAATAAAACATCACATAATGGAAATAAATTGTCACTGAATAAGAATATGTGAATAACTCAATTTTGACAAAAATGTCAGATAGAACCTTATAATTCCAAGGGGACGATTGGTCTATATTAAATCCTGCAATCACCCTAAATAAAACCCTAGACCACAGGAATCCAACTGCAGGTGTTTTTTATTTTTATATGTCTGCCGTCCTCAAGTGGCTGACAGAGGAATCACAACCACTGTGTTCTCAGTTCAAAGGGTATTTTGCATAAATATCAGGTTGAGGAATGTGTTTAATTTGAGAAATCTATACAATTTAGTAATAACGTTTTTCTGTTTGCAATGGTTAATAAATAATATAAACAAATAGTTTAATATTTTGTCACATTTTATATTTATGTATTTTTTATTGTTTCTATTTAAAATGATCGAAGCAGGGCCATGCTGAGACCTTTGGAGGGGCATGTGCTCCAAGTATAAAAGGAGCACAAGAAACACGTCTTGTAATAGGGCTGTGCTCCTTTCTGAGACGTGTATCGAAACGGATGCTTCTAAATCGATGCAACAGCAAATACCATATTTCGAAAAAGAATCACTTAGCAGACAATACCATTTTAAGATTAAAAGTTTTTTTTTTCTTTGCACCTCTTAATTAATCTGGAATTAGAAACTGAATTATATTATCATTATTATTGAGTTTACAGGGTATGGTGGTTTTGCTGTTGTAAACACGTTGCTGTTGTGGGAAAAAATATTTCGGTCTAATTTAGAATTGAATTCTATTCTAATCCTGTTCTGGATGTATTCATTTTTTGAATCATAATAATAATAAAAACAGGATTGATGAGTATAATTTGGAGGGAAAAAATCAGTAGCGTTGTTTAGGGCTGGACGATATATGGCCAAAATGTATATCGCGATATATTTTTTTTTATTTCGGTCATACGATATAATTCAGATATCGATATGAACACTATCAAAAAAAGCCTCGTAAAAACTGCCACAACAGATGTCTGTGCATACAAACTTATGAAAAATGAATTTGCACAGTCTATGACACCTCATTTAAAACCACAATAAAAAAAACAGCACACATAAGTTAATGTTCAGCTTCTTTTTATTTAGCCGTGATACAAACAGTAATTGTGAAATCACTGTCAAATAATCGTCTCAGACTTAGCTAATTAATAGAAATATGTTTCACTTTAAACTTAGTTAGGCTTAAGTACACTACCAGTCAAAAGTTTTTGAACTGTAAGATTTTTTTATGTTTTCAAACAATTATCTTCTACTCACCAAGCCTGCAAAAGCTTTTTATTTCAGATAAAATCTAATCTTTACAAAAAAATAATCAACTCTTTTAAATATTGATAATCAGCAAATCGGCATATTAGATTGATTTCTGGATCATGTGACACTGAAGACTTGAATAATGATGCTGAAAATTTAGTTTTGATCTCAGGAATAAACTAAATTTTAAAATTAAGCAGTTATTTTAAATAGTAAAAATATTTAAAAACATAAATTATAATGATTATTTTTTTTGCTGTACTTTGGATCAAATAAATGCAGGCTTGGTGAGCAAGGCATGGTACGTTTTAAAAATAAATAAAACCAATAATTTGAATTATGAAATTCTAACAGTAATGATAATTATATATATATATATATATATATATATATATATATATATATATACACACACCACTTTTTACGCACAAATTTTATGAAAAAAAAAATATGAGAAAAGATTAGTCATTGAATATGAGATTTATGGCAATTCCCCCCAATACAGAAAGGAGAACCACATAATCACTGGAGTAATGTAAAATATTTGTGTAATTCTGAACCGTTTTCTATAAAACATTTTTTTAAAAGTGGTAAATAAACAAACACATAATTATAAACACAAAACATTTTTCTAACTCATGCCAGATTCTCCTATAAAATAAAAGCCCATGTGCCCATAACAGTAAAACACTAATAATAGAAGTTAACTGGCCTAGGGAATTAAAAAGTATTTCAGATGTATAGCCATTAATTTTAAACATGCAAGAATAAACAAATTTGATTTAATAGATTTTTAACAGGATATGGGAATCATACAGGTGTGGCGCCACTGAGAAAAAAAAACATCTCAGCCAATATTACAAGTAAATATCGGTCAAATAATATTAAGCTTGTAATACAAAAATGTAATAGTTGGTAGTCGTGAAATAAATCTACAATAAATAACTATTTTAAAATACAACTATGAACAATCATCTATGATTTCTATGTAATGTTTATTACCAAGGAATGAAAATAAACAAAATGAGAGACCATTCATATTTCTTGCAAAAATTTATTACCCTCAAAACATATTCAATTCCATTTCAGAAGATAATTTAAATTACTCTTATGAAGGTGAATTAGAATAAAATGAAAGAGTAGAGGAAATATTCACAGTGCAAAAACATACACTTTGTAAATCTGCGTGCCCCAATGGCTGGACACCATTCTCGTGTTACCTCGGTTACAATATTTTCATACTGTCATAATAATATGTTTCTCTCCAACTTAAACGTACAGGAAAATGAGGTACAAAAGGGCTTTTGCAACTCTTGCAAATCACATTCACATTTCTAAAGTGCTTCCTCTATGGTGGCCTTAATGCAAAACCATGATGTCATGACAACCCGCAAGAATTTTAAATGAGAACCGAAAACATTCATGAAAATTCAGAACCCAAAATAAAAATAACCTTTATCATTAAAGTAGCTAAGAAAGTAGCTTAGAAATAGCAAACATTGAAATCTGAACAGTACTCAAACTTTAGTGCAGAACAATATTTTTATTTTTAAATGCTTCTTAAAGATGAGTAAATTAAACCAATGGTTAAACCTAAAATGAATTAAACGGTTACTTTTGCCTTGTGTTCATCTCTCTCACTCTCATCTTTTTCCTTATCATCTTTGTCTTTGTCCTTGCTCTTTTTAGACTTCTTTTTCTTATGTTTGTGTTTCTGTACTTTGAGCTCCGATTCAGACTCATTACTAGTATGTTTCTTATGCTTTTTGTGTTTTTTGTGCTTCTTGTGTTTCTTCTTTTCCTTCTTCTCCTTTTTGTCCTTTTTCTTCTTTTTGCTGTCCTGACTGCCGGGAGAGCTGGGGCTGCTGCTGTGTCCGTGGCTTCCAGAAGGGCTCGGACTCTGGCTGCCACTGCTGTCCCTCTCTTGCCCTCTCTGCTCCATTTTGCTCTCAGTGTCTGAGGTCTCGCTGTCGCTTTCGCTGTAGTCGGGGACAAATGCAGCCTCATCTGTTTCCCGTGCTAAATCTGAGGAGAGTCTTGTGGAGCGTGCAGATGGGATTTTGTTGTGGTCGCCATGTGCACCACCTCTTTCTGCATCAGTTCTAGCCTCTGGATTCAAAGCTCTATGAGGAGTCCTGTGTTCCCGGTCCTTTGCAGGACGTACGTCAGAATGCCTAGAACTCTGGCTCTCCTTGCTGCATGGCCAGTCTCCTTTGTGGTCCTCTGGCCCGGTTTGTTTTGGCTCTGGTGCATGCTGCGATGATGCTCTCTTATTCATACTTGGACTTTGGGACTCTTTAGGAGCTTCAAGAGTTTTTCTTCCAGAGTCTGTGTGCAAGTCCTTTACTCTTGAGGGTGGGGAGGGTGATACTCTCCTCCTGATTGGATTTCTCTCATCTTTTGATCTTGTGCCCGAGTGGTCTCTTGCATCATCTCTATGGTCTGCTTTCCTACTGGTGACACCTGCAGTTGTCTCCCTTCCTGCTGGTTTTCTAGAGGTTGTCTCAGACCTGTCAGCTTGCCTATCTCTGGAGGACTGGGAAGAAGAGCTTCGTTCACTGCCATGGTCACTGCCCTTCTCTTGTACACACTCTCTTTCCTGATTAGGTACACTAGGCTTCCTTTTATCAGTTACCTCACGATCTACGGTGCTGCAGTGATCTCTTTCTTTCCCTTTGTCTCGTTCTCGCTCTCTGTCTTTTTCTCTGTCAGTATCTTTCTCCTTATCACCTGATGTGGAGTCCTTGGCAGGTTTGACTTCTGCCTCTTTGGAGACAGGCAGAGCTTTGTCAGCATGTGGAGATTCCTTGTCAACTGATTTCAATGCAGTGTTCTCCTCTGAAGGAGCAACACTAGATGTGTTGATGTTGCCGGTTCTGGTGGTAACCTTAGAATCATCATCCTCAGATTCATAGTCTTCCTTTTCCCATTTAGAACGGGGCACTTGGATCATGACAATTTCATCCTCAGCCGGGGTGGTGCTGTCATTGGTATATTCCTCCAGGGTCTTCACCACAGTCTTCTTTAGGTCAAGCTTATCCTCATGCTTTTTGATGGGGCTTCCACCTGTAGAACTGGTGCTGCCAAACACAACAAAATTGAATACATTGATGGTAAAGATTAAACAAAATAACAGTTGCCATGTATTTTAATATTTATATCATCTCACCTGGTGTAATCAACCAATATGGACCCTGATCCATCGGGAGCATGAACCTTCCTCCTCAATTTTCCTCTAGACTTGTCAAGTCTGCTTTTTCCCGTGGCATGAGCAGAGTCCTCATCTGAAATTGGCCGATCAGTGCTAGATATTCTCTTGCCAATTTCCCTGTTGATTTTAATCTTTCTTACAGGCTCTGGCTTAATATCCATTAGAGACGGAATAGCTACTTTCTCCTTTTCAACTGGTCTTTCGCTATCCAGTCTGGTTTTAGGTTTTGGAGAGCTTTTAGCCACATCAGCTTCCATTTTTGCCACTTTTACTGGAAGAATATCTAGGTCTTTCCCAGGTGGCTTGTCGTCTTTACGTTTCTTCTTATCCTGTTTAGTATCAACGGTCTTAGCAGGCATCTTCTCCTCAGTTTTCACAGGTTTCTCTGGCTCTTTTTTAGGGACCTTGCCTTCTTTGACAGGAACTTTGTCTTGCTTTGCAGAGTCTTTCACCAATTCTTTCTTGCTTTTGACCTCATCTTTGATGGGCTTCAGCTCCTGGTGTTTGATGGGCCTAGACTGCATCAACTTGCGTGGGAGCATGAGTTTGGACTCAGAGGATTGAGGTTTGCTTGGCTCAGATTTGTGGATTGGTTCGTCTTTGACTCTCTTAATGGCTGGTTCAGTGGATGCCACTTTATCTCGTGGTGCATCAGATTCTTTCTCTCTAGCAGGTTTTGACATCTTTCCTGATTCTTCCTTCTTTTGCCCACTGTTGTCAGACTTTCGTTTAACTTTGTCAGTTTTGCTTTTAGTCTTCTCTTTCTTTTCCTTTACGGGGATAGTCTTGTAAGACACTGCAGCGCTATCCATGGGCTCATCCCTGACAGGTGTGGCATCATCACGACTTGAATTCATCAGCATTGAGTCCTCTTTACGATTGTCTTTCCTGGATTCATCCATAGAATCAGAGTGGCTGAAGAGGTCACTATCTTCTCTCTTCTTTTTGCGATGCTTTTTATGCTTCACAGACTTGGGGTCTGCAGCAGTGCTGCCACCGGGTTCTCGGTCCTTGAGAGGTTTCAAAGACTCTTTGTTAAGTCCTCTCCCTGCTCCAGTGGAGTTGATGTGAAGATGGCCATACTTCTCAGCACACTTCTCTTGGTATGTCATGGCAGCTCTGCTTCTCGATGGGACACCATGGCTCTGAGGTGGCGGCGGATAATCCTCTCGACGTCCCCTGCTGTAGGGGGAGTTTTCTCTTGGTCGGGGAGGAGCAAAACGCTCAGGACTATAGGGGTCTCTGTTGCCTGGACCATGGCCTCGCATTTGACTTCCTGGTGGGTTGTCGTAGCTCTTGAAGTATTTATCGTACCACTCCCTGTATTCTCTTTCCCACTCTCGATATCGCTCTCTCTCATAGGGATCACTCTGGTCTATGTTGCGGCCATAATAAGCCTTAGCATCATAAGGAGGGATCTCTCTGTACCTTCCTGCATATTTACGATCCCCCTCGATTTGAGAAGGAGGTGGGATTTTCTTGCCGGGACTGTGATTCCTATATAGAGGGGATCTAGAGCGGGAACGATAGATTCCACTTCCCATTCCACTCATCTCCCGACCCCTATATGATGGTGATTTACTGTGGGAGCGATGGTAAGTTGGAGTACGTGACCTAGACCGATAGCTACGGCTTCGACCACGGCCCCTGCGAGAATATGGTGAGCGAGAGTAGGAACGTGATCTGGAACGAGAGCGTGAACGGGATCTTGACCGAGATCGAGATACTGACCGAGAGTAAGAGCGTGGTGATTTGGACCGAGAGCGGGATTTTGAATAAGAATATGATGAGCCACTATAGGAGGAATCCCTGTAAGGAGATTTTGATCTGCAAAAGAAAGGTAATTGAGGCAACTTAGTTGAAGCCAAATGTTTTCCATCAAAAATTACATCTTGGTGATGGACATCTGTCAATTTTCCAAACCTAGAGTAGGATCGCCTTCTCTCCTTCTGGATCTTTCTGTATTCCAAAAGCTCTTTGGCAAAGTCATTGGTAAATTCCTCAAGTTTGGACTTCTCCCTGGTAACGAATCGACATTGGGAACTATTTATCAAAGACAAAAAGGAAATAAAACTTTGCAGTTAAAATTTGTTAATTCATTATTACATACATTATTATGATTGAGGGGGAAGAATAATGACACTCCACACAATTTTTAGGTTGAATTTAAAGGTAGCTCTCAAAATACAAATAATGAAAATCACTATATATTAAAGGTGCCATAGAATAGAAATTTAACTTGGCATAGTTGAATAATAACAGTTGTGTACATGGAAATGACGTACCCTAAGCCTCAAACACCATTGTTTCAACTTCCTTATGTAAATCTCGTGCATGCAAAAGCCCACTTGAAAAATAGGCGAATCAGAACGTAACCCCAACTGTGACATTACATTTGGGATCACTAATAGTTACACCCCAAACCCGCCCATGTTCTATGCAGGCCGAATCATAAGAAGTTCTGCAGGTTTTGTGAAGTTCAATTACCCAACCATATAACTGCGAGAGAGTGTATTGAAGTATATCTTTTCCCTGTGTTTCCTTCATGCTGTGTGAACTACTGAAATAAGCCGCACTGTGAAACAGCCAATCAGAGCAGAGGTCAACATTGAGCTGCACTGTGCAAACCGGCCAATCAGAGCAGAGCTCAACATTATTATCCATGACCCTTCCAAATAAGGTAAAAACAGGCCATTTCATTCTAGGGACAAATCCAAGGGTTGTAAATTGACTTGTAAAACTGTTTCTGGAAATGTTTTGCCCTTACCTATGCAGATATCAGAGAACAGTTTAAAACATTGTATGAATGCTTCCTACGGCACCTTTAACAGTCCAGTAAACCAACCATGTTAATAAATAAACATATATTTTTAAATATACAGGCTAAAATTACTTACTCTTCCTTCAGTCTACGCTGCTGACGGTAAAACTCCTCCTTGGACAGAAAAGGTGCTGTTGGCATATTAGAGATAGGGTTGACTATAGGTGGCTGTGGACCAGGAGGCACCCATGGAGCCGTCACATTTGGCGGAACAGGTGGAAATACAGGTGGTGGAATGTTGTAGGGAGGGGGAGGCTGCTGTCCTGGAGGATACTGTAAGGGATACTGCTGTGGTACACCACCAGGTGGTTGAGGCATAGGGTGTGGTGGTGGAGGAGGGAAAAGAGCAGGAGGCGCATACACTGGAGGGACTACAGGAGGAAGGTTTTGTACTGGAGGCGGCTGTGTTCTTGGTGGTCTTTCAATAGGGGGTCTGCCTCTACTTGAGGACCTGATAGGACAAATAGACTGGAGTGAAATATCAGTCTCTTTTGGATTAAACTTCAATCTTTTAAGAATGCAGTTCTGGATACTTACGGATCCCATGCAGGACGGCCTCCAGTCGGCCTTGGTCCACTAGTCCTTTGCGGTCCTAAAATAAAAAAAACCCTTAAATATTAAGTTTGGCCTAGTATACAGAAAAGGACACCTGGAATTGTGATGATAGTATCTTACCTGATCTGTGCATGTGGTGCTGAGGCATATTCGGCTTCCCAATTACTGGGACATGGTATCCCTAGGCAACAAATGAGTGGGAGTGGGGTTACAAAATTGTACTCATGGAAGTATCAATATTTTTTATCTTAACTACTCTTGCTAATGTGATATTGCTTTACTAGTTTGTTATCCTCTTAAATTAGTAAATATTTAGCATGCTATAAAATGAGCAATACCTTTGGAATAGGAGTCTGGACAGACGTGTCTGATGAAGGCACAACAGTAGATGCTGGGACCTCTGGTTCTCTGGAAGAGGAGAATGGCATTAACTCCATAAGACAGTACCTAATGTTTTACACAACCAGTAAATCCTTTGAAGTTGTATAAATGCTAGAAAATTACTTACTTCAATGGAGGGTCATCCTGCTTAGTAGAGTGTTGAGGAGAATTCACCACAGGGCTATAGTTTGTCACCGCTGTTGCACTGCTGCTGTTTACAGTGGAGCTGCTAGAAGAAGGTGGGGTGCTGGATGGCTGTTTAGTGCTAACAGGAGATAAAGGGGCAGCAGGTGTGCTTTGAGGAGGGGTGCTATCAGCTGCTGAGCTTGGAACATGGGCCATCAGAGGGTCCTGCTGGCGTGAGGTTGCCAGTCTCATAGGTGGCCGTTGGGCAGGAGCCTGTGTTTGGGCTCCTTGTGCAGATACTGCAGCTTTTCGAATCCTCTTGGTATATCCAGTTTCATTTTTAAAATTATTTACTGCCTGGGGTTGGAAAGAATAAGAATAATCTTAATGTTCTACTATTAACTTTGAGGTGAAGACTGGTGTTTAACACAAAAATTAGGATAGGGATTTCTTACTTGGCGCAAGAATTTGTTTGCAATCAAAGCATCAGGAGATACATCTGATTGTTTGCAGGTTGGGCAAACATGTTCATCAGACTCCAGCAAACATGTTCGGATACCTGCGTGCAAAAGACTGTAAGCTTTCAAAGGTCAAAAACATGTCACCTTTATTTGTTTGGACAGAAACGTACACTCATCACAGTAGCTATTTCCACAGCAGGGGATAACGACAGCATCTGTCATAAGATCCTTGCAGATCAAACAAAGTAGCTCGTCAGGTACTGGATCTTCTTCCTCCGAAGATGAAGACTGATTTTGGGGCAAAAATGGTGGCTTCTCTTTCTTCCCTATGGCATAAGCCTCACTTAACACAGAAAGCAAACTGGTGTCAGTAAAATTGACAAGTTGAGGTCACTGCCTATCGTGATTTTGTAAAACTGCAAAGATGAAAATATGTCTCTGCAAAACAATCACTTACAAATAGGGCAAGTATACTCACGCATCAATAGTAGGAATGGCATACATTCCACTGTTGGTCAACATGACTCCCTTTCTGTTTGGATCATCAACCTCAACCATGAAACTCCGAGGAATTCCTGTGCTTTTCTTTATCCGCTGAGGAGCTTCAAAACTTCGATCCTGCTAACGCACAGTTGACATTCAAGATTAAATTTCTTCTCAGACTAAAGGGTCATACTAATAGTAAAAACATTTACACCGGCAAACAGCTGTAGCAAGAATCACAAAGTTCAAAACAATTGCCATGTTAATGCAGCTGTGGTAATGAAAACCCAATTACCCCATTTGTTGGACAATTTCGGATATAATGTCCAGTTTTTCCACAACGAAAGCATGTGTAGTTTGGGGGAGGTGGACCAACAAGCTTCTTTGCATAACTAATGAATAGAGATTTGTGTTAGAGTTGATGCCAACAGTAATAAAGACAAAAAAAAAAAAAAGTCTTGAATTGCACACTTACTGAATTGGGTCATAGTCATGGTTGGACTGAGACATCATTGCTTTAATTTTGTCTTCCTCTGATGCATTTGTTTCAGCAAGATTGGCTGTCTGTTTAACAGGCAATAATGTTTTCACAAATAAAATCAATGTTGGAATGTTCACTTGAACCCAACAATTTAGAAACCTTGTCCTGTAAGAGGCAGCTTCTTGCCTTCATCAGTGTGAGATATTAAAAAAAAACACTACAAATTGAAGTATGAGTACCACCTCTGGCCTTAATATGAGAAACAAAGGGCAACACTTTTTATATTACCCAAAGCAAGAGCGAGAAATATAGCAGCAAAAATATAAAATTCATAACCAAAAGACAAACCACCACATGTGCAAGACTTAATTCCAGTTACCCACATGTATTGCCCATGTTTTGAGAGATTTTTTCCTCCTTCCATTTGATACATCTTATTGCAATGTGCCTCTTTTTTTGGGCATGTGCCAGATGGATACAGATAAATTCATACTAACAAATGCAATGCATTCATAACAAAACACATGTAAAAAGAACCAAATTTAAATGACACAATCTCCTGTATTTGGACTATCAACCTGAAAAATTAACAAAATTACACTATATTGTGAAGTATTTTGACAGGACATGAAGAATAACGACAATTAACTATTAGCAATATAAAGTATGTTACATAATGCTGCTGGTGTCTTTAAAGTCCAGTATGAAGAAAAACACTTCATTACAAAAGTCCAAAAATAAAATTAATTTAAAAACAGCTGGAAAACAATTATGCGTGATCCGCAGTTTGATCACAAAACAGGATTCCATAGTGCTTAATTTTTCAGTGTTGAAATTTTTGTATATATTTATCTCTCTCTACAACACTTGCGATTAACATCATGTGGGCAAGAGGTTTAAACGGTACTCCAACTCCACACTGATAAAAGACCATGAGCTATCTCTTTAAAGGACAAGGCTTTCACACAAGTTTCAACATAATTATACAATTAGCACAAACAAAACCTCACATATCAGCAACAATTCTTATTATTAATCTTAGATTTAAAAAATGAATGTAATTTCAAATATGCAGCATATAGAAAATGCTAAATGATCAATATTATGATTGATAAACAAGATTGTCTAATGAAAACATTCAATTTCATACAAGTATTACATAATTTCACAATGTTCTCTGCATACATAAACACGTAAGCTGTATGTGACCAACCACAAAATTTGACAGAATGTTGCTCATTTGTGGCTACATTATGGAATGAATTTAGAAACAGTAGAGTGAAGTTCATCAAGTAGTTGCAGAGTTTTAAAATACCTTTGAAAGCAGGGCCAGTGAAATGGATGAAGAATCATCAATCTGTCATTGGAAAAAAAACATTAAAACAAAGAGGGATTTCACCACTATGACAAGGCACAACTCCATGCCCAACAGAAAGAAACTGGACAAATAAGTCTTCAACATAAACACTATACAAACACAAATCAATTGGTATATTTAAAACCAATTTTTATTAAACACACATTAAATTTTGTGCGTTTAAAAATGTAAACTCCAGGCTGTATATAAAGGGTTAACTTATTTTATCTTAAGGACACTACCAATTAATGGATATTTGTTAGCTTTGATTCATTGTGGGGAGTAGCATAAAATACTTTTAATCTAAGAAAGGGTTAGAAAAACAACCTATGGTGAGTGAACACACAGGGCCTTAAAGATGTGAGCGAATTAAGTACTGATGTTTTATTGTAAAACCTTGCAGTAAATCATATAAAAAATGCAATTTATTCATGTAGAAAATATAACTAATACAACAGGCCATATAGGATATGAAATATGCAAGATATGAAAAAAATTGTCCTATAAAATGTGCCTCATAACGGGGCACTGCTTTTATAAGTAGTTTGGGTCTCAGCATCACACAAGTACATGGGAGACAAGCAAACCACAAATGCTATCACAAATATGTATATAAATAACAAAGCATTATGGCATTGTATATGTTTAGTAGTCACATATCTGCGATCCCAGTAGCTGTATTGCAAACATTTGAAATAAAACATCAAATATGGATAAAAGTACAAAACGTCACATGATCAAAATAGGAAAAGGCAGATTGATGTTGGGCATTAAAGTACAATGAAAAAAAGTTGAGAGTAATTCACCATGCCAGAATGACACGAATATTGGCTAAAACTATGATCTCTAATTAAAAACGCTGTGCCAAGAAATCACTGATATAGACTTTTTACCATTTACCAATAAAATACAAAATCTCACTACAAGACAATAAGAAAATTGTATTTTATACTGCTACACTAATGTGTTCACAGTTGGTCATAGATTTCATCCACACCGGTCCATGTTCTTTCATTTGCCTATAGCTTTTGTGAAATAACAAAATAAGCTACAACAAACAGTATAAGAGAAAACCATACAAGAATTTAGAATTGCTATTCTCTCATCAAATACTAAGGGAACTGTATATTTGTTGTAATAAACACCTATATAGGCTGAGACACAATTTAAACAGCAATTAACTCTTATAAAGGAAAAAAATCAGTATACTTAATAGAATATGAATTAACATGACTCAATCTTAAATACGGTTTTAACTAGATCAGGAAAATTTCATTAAAACCTGATGAGCCAAGCTTTATTTGATTATCTATTTATTACCAATAGCCTAAACACGCATTGAACAAAGACAAAAAAAAAAAAAATAAACAAGTCACATGTTCAGTTAGTCCAAAGCAATTTGCCATTATGTTTTAGGTAAAACACTTACAAAATAATTAAATAAACACACACTCATACATTCACACAACTAAATTAATCTATTGTTCCCCATAATAGCAGTTGAGAAAACATGAGTAGTCAGACACTGATGCTGTATTATACAAGGTGAAATTTATAAATAACACAATGTATTTTTATTAAAAAAAAAAAAACCCAGACAGCTTTTTACAGATGTGTCACTTTAAGGACAAACAAACTGAACATTGGCCATGTTCAAAAAATTATAAAGATCAATATGATCTTACACTACACTGTACAACAGAATCCATATACGTGGAGAACTTATTCAATGTGAAACAGTGTACTAGCATGCGCACAGACTTCTGTACACACTGGGAATTGTATAAAAACATGAAAATCAATGCAACAGCTTTAGCGAATCACAAAATATAAACATTCAGCTCTACAAACTTGGTTATCTTCAAACAGGTTTTAAAGACAACATTGAGGAGCATGAGGAAAGTTCCCTAAATGATTTCAAGACAAAGCTGAGGAGTTTGAAAATGTGTGTAATGGGACTAGCAAGTGAGGTGTTTTTACATACTGCTTTTGAAGATCCACTTGGTTCAGATCGATTGCTGCAAATAAACAACAACAACAAAAAAGAGGTTAACTTTAAATTAAAATGATATTTTCCCCTCAGAGACTGATGACTTCAAAAGGAGTTGCATTACAATTTGAACAAGCCAATTAGTCTCTGCCAGGACTCTAAATGTACAGATGTTGCCTTTTCTTTCATAAAAATCATAATTAGTCTACAGTTACCCATTTTACAACATGACATTTAACTAATAGTTCAAATAAATTGTCATTTTTCAACTGAACAATCACCATTTTAAACATATGTTCTTTTTATAGTGAACTCAAAAGTAGTTGGGAAAATTAGTAACACTGACAACTGCTCTATTCTCTTTTTCATACAACGAAAATAAACAGGATGTGACTGGTTTGACTCAAATAGGGCAGCAGAATTTATGAAATTTCTAATCGCAATTCCAATTATGAGTGCCACAATTACATACTCGTTCAAAGCGGCAACTTATCCAAAGTCATGCAGTAGCGTCAAACAATGGTAAACATCATTCAATGTAAATTGTGATAATCGCAATTACAATTTCAAGGAAATAATCAACAGTTATGATTTTTGTCAATTGTGTAGCTTCTAGACTCAATATCTTTGTTTCTCACGGCTCGTGTCCAATCACAGCACATTAAGCTTGAACATGCAGAAGAGCAAATGAGACGTGACAACTTCAGTAGAAGGGAACATACTTAGCTATTAACGAACCGTAAAAACATCTTACAATTAAAAAATAATTTTGGACAAGTAAACGACCATTTCTGTTTTATGGTTGTTTTATCAGACCTAAAGGCTCTGTAAATACTTAATTACATATGAACACACAGCAGATGTTCACAGTGAGTTAAAGTATTCATGTACTCACAGGACATATGTTTTGCTAGTCGATTAAGCCCTCCAATAGGGATTCGTCTGATGATAACAGACGAGTTTTGGGGATGAGGGCTCCATCATCAGTGTATCTGCAAACACAGGCAAGAATGACAAGAACATAAATCAACGTGACTCATTTTCCGTTCATGTCCTCGATATGCAAGGACAGGAAACGCTACCACACGTAGTAAACAAGTACGTAAAATTGTAAATTTAAGTAACATTCTCAAATGTAATAACAGTCATAATATAACCGACAAAATCGACGTCTGAGTAGCGTTAGTACAATGACAACAACGGAGGATGTCGGGATTTAGCCTTCCACATTAGTTAGCAACATCAAGCTTCGATCTCGATAAACACCTTACCCCAAACCGATATAAATACTATTTGAGGCCACGTAAACTCTTTAGATTCAGTTACTCAAAGCACCTTTAAAATGTTGTATAAACCACCTCTATGTCCAGCTTACCTTCTTTAGTCTGCGCGTTGGTGATCTGCAGGTCGCAATCGGCGGCCCTTCAGCTTTTCTCGCCCCATGATCTGGCGTTTCAAATCACTGAGCGTGATGTGAAGGCCATCGAAGTGACCGTGTCGTAGTTGAGTTTAGAAGAAACTTGTAATGGACACAAGACATGTTTAAACAATCGTCGTGGTCAGACACCACCACACACAACCAAACTCAACTACAATGCGCGCGACCGCGTGGGCTCTTCTCCCACGATCAACCTTACTCAGTGTCAGTTTAACAGCTTAAACAGTTTAAGAATAATAGCCCATGTTTTGTTCATCTCAACACTCGTTTTAATTCAAGATCACCACCACTAAGGAGGTCGTGTGGAGTTTGCCTCACGTGAATAACTGCGAATTGAAAATATCAAGTGTTCAAGAGACTGTGATCAAGTGTAACACGCAATTTTAATGACGCAAATGACTTTCAGTCCACGGAAATTTCCCGGCAGAAGCCAGAAAAGCCCCTGCTGTTTCTCATGTCCAGGACCGTATGGGCGGTTAGCCGTGAGCTGTCCGTAACTCCGATTAAGAAATACAGTTCAAACAGTGTCCGTACGGGTGAACGTGTAGAGTCCTGTCAGATACGTCGCCCCAGCGTCCGCGTCAAAAGTCCCTCCGGAATGTTGTTCGGTGCAGTCCAAAATTCAACCAAAACACAACCGATTTCGTCTGAAGCAAGGCCTGAACACAATGTGGCTAGCAGCTAGTGTGATCACCTAAAATGGCGTCCATCACACACAAAAACAAAAGACTAAAGCAAACTCATAACAAAACGCTAATTCAAAATCAGCAAGCAAACGATTCTTCTTTATCAAAATACTGCCGCTGTAATCCCAGTCGCTTCCGTCCTCAACGCTGACGACCGCGTAGATATTTAAATAACACTTTCAACGTACTGACTAACGTACATTCGGTTGCGAAAACAGCCCA
>NW_020523585.1:0-47696 GCF_003368295.1 Carassius auratus
TTCAAAGAATCTGTCGGTGTCTAATGAATGTAATATCTAACATTTAAAAAAAAAAATTATGAATTCTTAACATCTCTGTCTGTGTCTGATAAAAATGTAAACAATACAATTTGTTATCAAAATGTATGTTTACAAAGTGTAAAGTTGCATGATTGTTTGAGAGAATTTCATTGCAGTCATATGACATACTGGAAGAGGACGAGCTCTAAAATTATGGAAAAAAAAAACTTAACATGCATTCATGTAATTATGAGAGACGGTCAATGAAAAATCATAAAACCACATCTGATTCATACACCACAATGTGTGATTTTCCTGATCCACAATGTGTGTGACTCACACTTCCACAATATGGTGATATCATTTGATTATCTTTCCATATGGCTTGCTATCAAGATTCTGTGTCAGTTATTTCAATAAAACCTGTTGTTTTTTCTTTTCCTCTTACTGAAAGTTTTATTAGCTGAATGTCAAATAGTTTTCTATAGTGTCTTTACCGGTTTTATGATATACTGCCAATATGACTTAACAAACTGGCAGAAGAACACACACACACATTCCTGACCCAAATCAATGTGAGACATTCATACTTTGTTTTTCCAAGGCATTCTCTACTGGGACGAATTACAACCCACCACAGCTTTATGGACCTGCAGAAAGAAGGACGAGTGAGAGAGGGAGTGTGTTAGAGAGAGAGACCGTGTCTGACTGATTTCCACAGTGGCAGATTACATGCACATTCTCCACAGTCATGAGCAGATCATTCGCTTTCTGTGACCCTCGAAGTCTTCCATCTTCTCCTCTGAAAGAAAAAGTACCATGCCGGGTCGTGACCCGTTTACGCTCTCCCTCGCACGCGGTCATAAAACTTTAGAGTGGACGAAGTGAAACCGAGTTCAGAAAGACTATCTCTGCACAACCACAGTTTGTTCGAAAAGATTCAAAGCAAAACGGCTACTTGTATAATAAAGCTCACACTGTGAAATGAAGGTTTCTTCCTAAACAGAGAGCGAGGCGAGTGTGTTCCTGTTGCGCACACACACAACGTGTCAGTTTTTCCAAAGGTTCTGCTGTGCGTCCTTTGACATTTAACCTGTTGAGCCTAAAGGGTGTATGACTTCCTTAAATGTGCTCCAACTACCACAAACATCTGGATTAATGAGTTACACCTCTGATATCCCCCAAGGTCTCACACACCGACAAATGGAGGAAGAAAAAAAGCCTAGCAGCTTTCACCTCACCCACAAATTTTTTGCAGCGAGACTCGGAAACAGGCAGGGATGGTTTGTGCAGTTTTTTAATGAAATGCTGCAGGAGAAAGAGGTAAACACTCTCTGCTAATAACTCTCTGCTCCACACAGATGTCGGTTTGAAGGTTTGCCTACAGTGAATAACTTGCAATGCTTGCACAATTTTCCCCCAAGATTGGAAACAAAATACTGGGGTTGGATGATTCAACAACTCAGAGCTCAGTCAACAGCAGACACTGTCCTGAAGTCAAACAGGAAATTGGATTTCTAATATGACAAGAGCTTCATATGTTGAATTTACATACCTCACTGACATCTTGCAGACATGAATCGATTAAGTCTCCAGTTTTCTATGACTGTACTGAAGGGTTTTAATTAATGATGGATTATTGCGCGCATGTGTGTGTCTGTCTGTGTATCTGTATCCCTTTCAACATCTGTTTAATCTAGTGGAAGGACAAGCCACTCAATGTCTGACTAACCTCCTTCTTACTAAGACTTGGGTGTATATTTGTGCATTTGCCACCTCTGAAGGCATCCACCACACACGAATGAACACACACACACACACACACACACATTGAGTTTATGTGTTTTATGGGACTTTCCATAGACATAATCATTTTTATAGAGTACAAACTGTGTATTCTATCCCTACCCCTAACCCCCACAGCAAACTTTTTTGCACTGAAAAAAAAGTAACGGGACCAATAAATGATGTCACAAGGTTAAAAGGAATAAATAAATAAATAAATAAATAATCTGATTTTTCTATCCTTGTGGACATACACACATATTTGACAAATGTAAATTTACAGACATAGATATGCAGTTGGACATCATTAAAATAAGTAAATATATTTGCTTTGTGAAACAAGATATCAAATATTGCATTTATTTTTAAAATAGGATAGTACAAGCACACTTCTATATAATAACATTTAACTAAATTAAAATTTCATAAGATGAAGCAATAGACATTGTTTAAAATGAAGACTTCATTTCCTGGACACTTTTTGGTTGTCAAACACAGCGGAACATGTTTATTGTCAATATGATAAGAACAACAGCAGTCATTCTCATTGGACAGCTGTGTGAACCTTCATACATCCATGAATTTAGTTCTGAGAAAATCCAGACATTTTAAGTGTCAAATATAATGCAAACACTTTTTAGGCCCACCGCATATATTTGTCAAAGTAAGAAAACATTGGACTATTTTATATAATGCTTGCTTTACGAGAACGTATAATAAACCAAACTCAAACTGTTAGTAGTGTTGAAAAGCAGGAGTGAGTTTACTGTTAGAATTTCTGCCAGACGATGATGAGATCACATCCAGAATCAGCATTTCTTGGGGTCAGGCCCAGATAAGTATTGTGACAGAATGTAGTTCTTACATGCACCAAAAGAAAGTGCAGGTTGAGGTGCGAGAGCACACATTAATACACTTCAGAACTTGCGTGACTATGACTGTGATCCGGAGCCACACTGGAAATACTGCTGTCCTGTGCAACTCTGCCATTCACAAGCGTCAGATATTATTAGGATGCACTCACCAAATCAAGGTCAAACAGACAACTGGAAAAGGATACTTGTAGACAGACAAATCAACAGGCTACAGGACACATACTCAAAGCACATACTCATACAGACACACAATGCTCATGTGAGGGTGCACTGGAGCACAGAATTTCCTTAACAAGAAAATTCCAGTGACAGTTTTTTAGAGTTTCTCTCTTTGTTTGCGTTCTCTTTTTTATTGATGGAACATGAAAGCAAATTTACTAGCAATCATTCAAACTGCCAAATAATCCGAATATGGAGAAGTCGATTGATTATTAATTAATTAATGCATCTAGCAACTTTGATAATGACTGAGAAAGAAACAGAAAAAAGGTTTTGAACATCCCAAGGTTTTGAATCTGGAATTCGGAGTGTGGGTTAGTATATTATTATAAGTGATGATCTGCATTCATCTTGTCATTTTCCATTTATGAGAGTTTGTGTGTGTGTGTGTGTGTGTGTGTGTGTGTGTGTGTGTTCGTATAAATGCATTAGAGCAAAATGTAACTGACTGAAACCATTTGTGGAACATTCAAAATGTCAAAAAATGTTAACAAGCTGATTTGAAAAAGAAGTGCAGGCATTGTTTGGAACTATTTAATAAAATAAAGCAAAACAAAACCATAATTTGTAAACACCCATAACTGATGGCCACCGGGCTTCAGTCACAAGAGACAGACTACAGAAGGCCTGATGACAGGCTCTGTCTCTCTAATGACGATGATTCACAAGGGAGGGTGAATACTCATTATATCAAAAAAGATTGTGTTGGGTGTTCTTTAATCTGATAATTGGCCAAATATAAAAGAGAGAGCCAGAGAGAGAGCGAGAGAGAATGCGTGAGCGAGTGAGAGAAGTGAGAGAAGCAGAAAAAGAAGAAGAAAAAAGACCTCGATAGGCTGAGTAGATAGAGATGAAAATGAATAGGACACCATAGAGAGATCAGAGAGTGGGAAACAGAGAGTGAGCTGCTGAAGTGACGGACTGAAAGAAAAGCCCTTGTGGGGATTGTGTGCTCCCCTTCTTTGAAAGTTTGCGTGAGGCAGTCCGGGGCCGTTTTTCCACTTGACCGCTTTCGGCCTGAACTGTAAAACCGAGACGACATTCCCTCATTAGTCCCGCCGCCCTGCCAACCACATGGCCATTTAGTGTACCCAGAATCCCATTGTTAGAATTGTAGAGGTTATGTCAAAGGTCGGCCAAAATATTGATGAACTTTTCCATGGAGCACTGAGGCTGTGAGCGGCAGGGGTATAGGGTGGGGGCAACAACACAGCTGTATATGGGCAAACACTGGAGACCTTATGTGCACACATTATTATGCACTCAGCTACAAATAACACATGTAAAAATCAAACCTTCAATCAAAGGCTCATTTCACTTTTCATCACTCATAATAATACTCTCTGCTTTCAAACACACCCACACACACTCTGTTCATTTAAAGTTTAGGCCCAGCCTTGCGCATGGTGATTGACTTGGACAGAGATTGCGCTTAAAAAGCAGACTCTCTTGCAAAAGATCTGCTCATGTGTGCACATCGAAGCTGGCGTGAGTCACACAACATTACCAATACTCATCTGACCACCAGCCTCTTGGAGAACTCGCAGCTCAGCAAAGAAAGGTGAGCGGATGTTCTAATGCGAAAACACAAGAGAACCTAATGCCGTGTTCATTTACTAAATGGCTGGGCATAAAAGAACGGAACCCCCCCGGCAGAGTTAGCAGCTAACCTCAGGCAAATTATTTCAATTGCACGATGGCAGAGTGGCTCAGCCCGGCACAAAGTTATGCTAAATCTTAACAGCTGTTTGTCTTCTTTTTTTTTTTTTTTTTGAGGCACAATTAAACCCTAAAATCTATTCTTGGACTAAGAATCTGTTTCAAATGGATATTCATCAAATTTTCACAATCTTAAAGCTTAATCTGGACAAGATAAGCACAAAGGTCACTAAAGACCACAATAACGCTGCTTTGGAGTACTTTTTCACATTTTAGGCATGTTTGCTTTTTTAAGGGTAGCAACTCCTTTTTACTTGTTACTAGTTTTTACAAGATTTTACTTTTGCAATATCCATTTTGGATTTCATTGCATTTAATCTAAAATGTAGTTAAGGAAAACATGCTGAAGATAGAATCAGGTTATTGAGAAATCAAACAATCGTCCTATCATAAAATGCTGTATTTAAATAGTCTGAGATTCTGATTTTAAAAAAAATTCATAGAGGAATTGTAGGATTATAGAGGCGTATAATAAGTTATTTTAAGTTACTTTTAAAAATGAAAGAATAAAGGAGGTCATTTTAGTGACCCATTATAAACATTTCATTGTTTTTCATACACTATTAAAATAAAAGTTCTTTGCTGGACCCTCTCCACATGTCAATAATTATATTGATTCTATAGTGTTTTGGGTTTTTTTAAATGTTTTTTGGGGGAAAGTTACTGATATTACATTTAAGGTTCTTCAGACCAGTCTTAGTTTCTGGGTTCTTTAAAGCACCAGTACATGGGGGGAATAAATCAACAAGAAAAGTTCTTTGCAGAACCCACAACAATTATCTAATGATACCAGAGTGAAAATCCTATTGGTTATAAACAGAACCTTTATTTTTAAGAATGTAAAACAGGTTATGATAACAAAAGGATGTATGTTTTGTGTGGGTGAGGAGTGGATAATTCTAACATATGCTGTGAAGATCTCACAAGCATTTCATCAGTCTTTACTGATGGCAAAAATGAAAATTATGTTCTCAGTATTCACGCACGTGCTGCAGCCACTGGCCCGGAATAACTGCATTTCTCAAATGTTTTTCTTTCTTGAGCGAAACAGATGCACCACAGTTTCCTTACTGCCACTCTTTAAATTATTTTAATGAAGGGTGAGAGAGATTTGATGATATTACTAGTTGCATTACCATTCTGACGTCCCATCTGGTTAATCCTGCACTTTCTCACGGATTCGCTTACAGCCAAGCAGCCAAGATGGGGCTACATAAGTAGATAGATAAATGCACATAAACAAACTTAAATAACAATTAAAGTCAAAATAAATAAACCGTGACATGGCGTTAAATTGCCAGGAATGTCTCCAGATGTTCCAATATGTGTTTCAAATTGTGCACAAATCCACAAGTTCAAAGTCCAGAGTAAAGAGCTGGAGATAAGGTCAGGGAACTGCCAGATACCATTTGTGTTTGGCATCTGCCTGAAATAAGAACTATTTTAACATTTCATTATTACAAGCAAATCAGGTGGCTTTGCTAAGCTTTGACTGGACTATGTAATGTATAAATGCATACCTCAACAGCTCCCATTCAGTTTGGTGAACCTGTTCAAAGCAAAGGCAGTGAAAACATCCAATGAAAAATTCAAACCCTCTCTGTGCTCGTTTTTATGGGGAACTAGAACTTCTGGGATACGCTTACACTCACATGCACAAAAAAAAAGAAGAAAAAAAAGAAAAGGCTTTTGCCCCAGGAACTTTTCTGTGACATTTTGCAGCGTGGAGAGCTATTTCCTCCACCATGCAAAGCAAAATGCCCCTAATTGGTCTGGAAGTCTGCAGCAGTTTGGGAAAATGTTTGTGATATACCATGCGCACTTCTTCTATTGATGCTGCCGCCCTGGCTAGCCGAGTGTTTACAGTCCGGCAAGGAAAATTAATTTATTTGGCCAGGATTTGCAACGTGACACCAAAGTATTCCCTTGAACTACTGCGCTCCATTGAAAAAGCTTTGTGCAGTATAATGGCTATTCATTATAGGTGTCACGATATGTTTATGATGTCATTAAAATAGATTGTACACAGAAGCAAACATTTCACCAACGGGGACTTATCTGTTGGCAAAGCGTAAAGATACACCGTTACTGAACTTCATCTGATATCGGGACTGCCATCTGTGTAAGCTAAAGCAGCATAGAGACTTATTTTGACGATTACAATCTAGAGAATTTTCCCTTCTGTAAACGAAAGGGCGAATTAGCCTACTCTTAGAGCTCACCCGATGGTCTCCCTGAAGACCGGGCTGGAATTTCCTCTCAGTTTATCATGCCTCGCTGCGGGTTTGTCAAGGTCGCGTGCAATATATCCAATACAGGAGCGGGAACTCCGTTTAAAGACGCGCGCAGATGTTACTTCCGGTGCGCTCAATTTCAGTTTCAAAGAACTGTATGGACGTGATTGTTTTGCGTACAATATTGATGTGTTAAAGAGAGAATAATTAAACAGAAAGCCTAGTTGTGAAATAGACCGATTTTTACACAGACGGCCGAAACTGGAGGACGTGTGAAAGAGCGCGCATGGGGTCACTGGAACGAAACATCCGTTGGGAAGAAAACCTGGAGGGGCAAAGGAAGCAAGGGAAGATTGTTCGCGTAAGGAGACGGGTTGGGAGGCTAACATGTGGCGCTCAGATGTTTGTGACAGGTAGCCTGGGGAGATAGAGAAACGGGAGAGGGAGCAAAGACATCACGGTAAACCATGGTAAAAGTTGCTGTAATTCACCCAGAGGAATATTCATGTGTCAAGATGGGCCTGCCGCCTATAGCTACTTCCCGAAGAAATGAGTAAATACACAATTAACCATCTCAGTCTGCATTAGGGCCGCTGAATGGCGGTAAATCAATTACTCGGTCTTCACATCTGGTCGCGATTAAAAGGATGGGGGTGCGCTGTATTTTTGGTTCTTTTGAGCAGATGCATGTAGGCTATGCCGTAAACTATGGTGTGTAATTATTAACAAAGATATCTTAATTCGGAGCACAGTGCAATAAAAAATCTGTTTATGCTGATCCGAGGATATAGTTTTTTTCGTATTGTTGCTAAGCTAAATATATATAGGCTATAGGCTATATATTTTTTTTTTTTCAGTTCTTTATCATATTTTGGAATTGATTCTTAAAGCGAGTTATTTGTCTTGGTAGTGCAGCTGTACCGCTGAAATAAAATTGGACTGTAGCCTAGTTGACACCTAAGCATAGCCTACTATAATTAAATTAGCCTACTATAATTGTCACCAGGCAAAAATGTCGGTCCAGGCTTACAGGTACAGAGACGGGCTTTTTAACTGAAAAGTTGTGGATTTGCAGAGATTTTTCCCCCGGGCAGCACAGGGAAAATCTTCCTGTTTTCTCCCACCCCTCTACGTTCAAGCGTGAATGAGATGTCTGATTCTGCTCAGGCTAGCAGAGGCAGATTTACGCACTTGTTATTTTCACAGACACGCACTGCATGACACACATCTGTACTGAACTCCACATCTTCACAAGAGACGATCTCCAATAAGACCGAGGGAGATTCTGATATAAAGGATATTTTAAATATTTATTTAGATCTAATATTGATTAGGTGACCAACTTAATTATTTAAAAAATATTTTAATTGTTTTAATAACATGCACGATTTACTGCAACATTTTATAATGATATTATAAACATGAGTAATCATTATATATTGCTTATATATTGTATGAGATTCAGATACATTCTAATACGTTAGAAATGCTGTTGATTTTAATATTTAGTTTTATATTTGAATAGGCTATTCGTTTAATTTTATTGGTCTGAGCACCGAAATATAAAATGCCTTTTGTAACTTGTCGGCAAAGACCAGAAAAAGCGAGTAGCCTTGTGACAAGACTTAGGATTATGGAGTCGTGACCACTAACCTAACCAGACGCTTGTGAAAAGAAGTTCAGGAGCGATTTTTAACTCCACAACGCTCAGGCAACCATAGACGCATCCCTGTCACACACACACACACACACACACACACAAACACACACGCACAAACGCACATCTCTCTGTGCACATGTGTTCAGTGAACGTTTCGAATCTCTAACAGACCCGGCTTTGATTCTAACACTTACCGAGTCTGTGACTGTGAGGGTGAGATCATATAATCGATATCATAATAACCTTCTTCTCTCAGTTGAAATATGAGAAGAATGCCCGTGTCACAAACTTCTTTCAAATCATTCGAATTCTGAGCATCAAAAAGAGACGTGAATTAACATCTGGTTTCGAGCTCACACTATCCCGAGACATACTCCAAAACATGACGGCAAATTCGAGCCGATTGCAGAGAGAAATTATGTAGCCTATGTAATAGGAAAAAGGAATTTCACTGATCATATATAATTACAGAAACAGCTATTCTGCCACCTGCTTATTTTCTTTTCGCACTTTAGAGTTAAAGTGGAGATTTTTCCAAATAAACAGTTGTACTGTCTCATCATTCTTCATCACTGTATAACAATTTATTTTATATCAAATTATATAAAATTATTTATTTTAAATGTGAGGGACCATCTTAAATGTTTGCACATTTTAGACTGTCGATAAATTATTATTTGTTCAGATGTTTTAGACTATTTTTAAAAACAGTCTCGTCCATATAGTGATACATTCTCTTAAACTTTTAGCGAATAGGATATTGATTATGATTAAACAATTTGTGTTCCCATTTTATGTGACATTTCCCAAAAGCCTGAAAAAATTGTCTTAAATAGATTTCAATTAAAATTATACAAATGAAATATTTTTCATTCAAATATAGCCTATACCCGTTAATTGAACAAATAATTAACGACAATGTTGCTTAAAATACACCTCACGACCTCCTTGAAGTGATTTAAATGGCTTTAAGAAAGATTATAATAAGGCAAATAGTTTCAGCAAGCAATTCATAACTGGTTTAAGCTCCAAATAGTTTTATAAGACCCTAAACGCCCGCAACAGTAAAAAAAAGCTAAGAAACTCTATTGTCAATGAGCTGCTGGAATAAATTGCAGAACATTGCTGATTTTAGTGGCAAAGAAATTTACAGGAAATTCGCACATATTGCCAAAATAATATAGCATATAGCATGTTGTCCTAAAACCAGCAATGCATGTCTTGATTTAAATTAAAGCAAGTAATACAAATAAAGGTACATTATGAAAAACAATCTCCATTGATGTAAACAAATCCTTCTCATTTTCTAGCAGGGTTTCCATCTCAACGAATCTCCTCAATAAACAGAAGTCACTAAGGGTGAATTTTCGTCTTTACATTTTTTTTAAAAGGCGCCACAAATAGACTATAATTCAGATGTTTAATATTATGCACATTTATGTTGTTGAAGAGCATGTGATAATATTTTCTGTTATATAGAATTTATGTTTTATATTTTAAATCTTTAACAAAATTCGAATTAATCTATCTGTATATATGTTGTGTAAAATCTTTATGTCACTCATAGCTTTCAATGAATACTGAACAGAATGACTGCAACCATACCATTCAAAAAAGTTTTCCTATGAGATTTACCTCCGAGTGTGTCTGTGGGCGTGTGTCAAAATGTGTGTATACAAATTTAAAAAAAACGGCAAGGTTAGTTAGTGATCGCCCTACATTATTAAGAGAATCCACCTGTCGCTAAATTCTAAAAGGCTGGATGAAAAAATGTGGTTCACCGGAGATTGCGAGTCATTCTGCACAGTCTAAATATACCGAAAAATTGGCAAACATCCCCAACAACTTGAAAGGCGAGAGTGATTTAGCTATGCCAGCCACTTACGCCTCGGAGGCCCACCAGAACGCCATAAAAGCTGCGGATGCCTATAACTTCGGAACCAGGCCCAAAACCTTACATCACTTCCAGCGCCTCTCATTAACAATAGGCTAAAGCTTAAATAACTCCCGTTTTCAACTCCACAAAGCTTTTTTTCTGTTATAATTACCTCACTCTATCATCCAAGTCAAATTGCAAGCCTGAAAAGTTTGATTAACCCTTCCTTTTCATTTTTCACTTTTTGTTCAGCAGATGTTTCGGTGCAAATGTGATCTGCACATGGCAAATAAGTTCCTGAAACCAATTATATCCGACGACATAAATAACTCCCATAAAATCTCAGGTCGTCTAATTGTAGTTGTAAACTGTAACTAGATAATGTTAATAGCAGATGCCATCATGCCATATATTAACTATATTTCACAGTGCGTATTCATTGAAACTTCTGGCGTGGAAACCGAACAATGATCCAAATGATAGGCCACGGATACATTGGCTGAGCGACCGCCATGCAACCGAAATCTTTAGTGGGGAAATGAAACGGGGAAAGATCTTTTTAAACTGCGTGTGGTCCAAAGCTTTATTCTGACTGTAACTGTACTGATTCAAATTTGAGCAGAGCTCTAAAAAGAGGAACAGAAATGGCAATGGCAGATCTGTGACATACACTACAGCAGGCAATTGGCAAGCAGCTGTTAATGTAGGTTGATTCAGTCATATTAAATAATAATTTTTGAATAAAACCACTGTTCTCTCTCTTTTCTTGTGCATATATATATATATATATATATATATATATATATATATATATATATATATATATATATATATATATATATATATATATATATATATATATATATAGGCCTATATATATATATATATATATATATATATATATATATATATATATATAAAGGCTTTATTCAATTGTTTATTTACGAGTACAGAAATACAGTAGCCTAAATTTATGCAGACCAAAGTTTGCATGTATAGTGACGCATGTGGTTTGACTGATTTTGTTTCCTGCTTCCCCAAAAAACTATAAGCGAATTTTTGTTTCTCTGATTTTTTTGGATAATTTAGATTGCATTACAGGCTAGCTACATTCAGTCCCCTTAAAATACCACAAAGTCTTTCTTACGGGGGCATGTTTTCTGAGCAAACAAAGTCTCTTTATTATTTATGTTCTATTGAGGATTAAGTCAAAGGATAAAGCGCAGCAGTTTGACCCGAAAGGCCAGTCAGCCCTGCCAGAGGAAAAATTCTTCAAACGTCCACCAAAAGCAGGTCCCCACTTAACGATATTTCTCACAATGGTGTTATGATAATATTTTTCTTCCCGATTTCCAGACGTTTTCGCTGCACACAGATCGAAACTACTTGCGTGGCGAAATCCCAGAGTGGTGCTTTGAATGATGAGTGTGTTTCGATCAAGAATGCTTAGCAGAAAGTCGCCAATGTTGTCCTACAAATCCCAATTAAATTCACTTACATTTGATCTCTTCCAAATATATATCAAAACTGTATTTATTATTGTACAATAGCTTAATATTACACTTTACATGCAATCTGCACAAGAAACGGATATATAACATAATCTGTTAAAATATTTATAGCTATAGCCATACATTTCAAGTTAATTGTTTTAAAATGGTTACGAGATACTATTTAAGACTTAGTTTCTTCCATTCAGCACATCTCCATAAACAAGTTATGTAGGCTATATATATATATATATATATATATATATATATACATACATAACATACACACACACACACACACATATATGTAGCCTACATATGTAGCCCCTTAAGAGGCTAACAGGAGCGAAGGAAATGCAGCCACTTGAACTTCTAGTGAGCGAATAAGCTTTCGGAAAGGTGATGTCAGACTTTCTCCACATG
This sequence comes from Carassius auratus, assembly GCF_003368295.1. NCBI lineage: Eukaryota > Metazoa > Chordata > Actinopteri > Cypriniformes > Cyprinidae > Carassius > Carassius auratus. The sequence goes on from NW_020523585.1 coordinate 12,282, forward strand.
CGTAATTAACCTCTCGCGCTCTCAAAAGGCGGGCTCCGTGCTTTGATTAGCTAACCGTCATCAGATCACCTCCACCTCCTTCGCTTTCTCCTTGTCGAATAAGCACTTATGCCCACATACTTATTCTATCAGACCAACCCATCGCCAATTAACACCTAGGCCACCGTTAATGAGACAGAGGAACCTTTCACTCCAAAACTTTTCAGGCGTCTGGACATTCAAGAGGCCGTCCTCAAACCAGCGTTCTTTGCCGTATGGGTTCTATTGACGCGACTTCAACCAAAACACTTCAATCAAGACCCTGAGTGGATGCTTGAGAGGTAAAAGGAGAGGAGATTTGAGGTTTCATTTCAACACTCTGTCTACAGACCACATACATAGAGTAGCTTCAGAGTCTTGTTTTTCTGATAAAGTGTGCAAATCATGCCCCAAAATCATCTTTAAAAAGTTGTGCTTTACTTTAGTGAAAAAAGTGAAAATGACATACAGCCAAGTATGGTGACCCATACTTAGAATTTGTGCTCTGCATTTAACCCATCCAAAGTGCACACACACACACTGTGAACACACACACACACACACCTGGAGCAGGGTGCAGCCGTTAATGCTGTAGCGCCTGGGGAGCAATTGGGGGTTCAGTGCCTTGCTCAAGGGCACCTCAGTTGTGGTATTGCCAGCCCAAGACTCGAACCCACAACCCTAGGGTTGGGAGTCAAACTCTCTAACCACTAGGCCACGACTCACCCAATGATAGATAAGTACCTGCATACAATATAAGCACATAAATCATGTTATTGGAAAGTACAGTGCATAGCTGCCAGGCCTTAAGGTGCTGAGCCAGTTCATAACCCCAGATTTTAAATGAGGTTTTAACCTGCAATGATGAAATTGTGCCAGCCACAAGTGTATCTTAGCCAGTATAGAGAGAGAGAGAGAGAGAGAGAGAGAAAGAGAGAGAGATACAGTGACTAGTGTGAAAGGTGCATGAGCTATATGTAAACGGTCATGTCTGCATATGTTTTACATTACAGTCTTGATTTCCCTGCAGACTAATAGGCCACAAATAACTGCATACTTTTTTACATTTCTTGGATTCTCAACAATAGCACCTAGATTTTTGTACCATTACTGTAACAACAGTATAAACTATTCTTCTGAACCAATTTTGATTGCACAATACTGAGGATAATATATATATATATATATATATATATATATATATATATATATATATATATATATATATATACATATGTATATACATATATATATATATATATATATATATTTTTTTTATTATTATTATTATTTTTTTTTTTGAATGGATTTACCATTTTCAGCTTCTCACTGAAACCGTCTAAGCATACAAAAATTCAAGTTTGGTTTTTAACCTGTATTAACTGAATTTAAAGACCTTTCAAGAACACACTGTGCTCAGTTATCACAAAATCAAGCAGATAAGATAACCATACACGCACATTACTGGTACCAAAATAGAAAAACCGATGGAGAGTGGTAAAAAATTCTTGTTTTCAGTAAGGATTTCTAAAGTGATACAATTTTGTAAAATATCTCTGCTGTTGCAGTAAATCAGTTTCATTGGCTATGCTGTGTGTTACTGGAAAACCACAGTGATTCAAATTATTATACAGAAACTGGAAAGAATCCTGGATACAGTGGTCTACAGTGTATCTGTGTGTGTCTGTGTGTTTACATCATACAGCACAAAAGCAGATAAACAACAACATCAGGCTGTTTGCTTCTCACGCGAGACCTCAAGTAATTCAGGACTTCTGGCAATCTGTGAATAATCTGCCCAGTAATGGAGGGGAGATACTGATGATGTGCTTAAGAGCTTGGGTTTCAGAATAAAACTGGAGGCGTGCAAACATTTCACAAAGCACGAGAAAATTAATCATTCAACCACATATACAAACAGTTACAGAGGTATCCCAACACACAGGGCAAAACAGGATACTAACACTCGATTACTTTGAATGTTTCTTTACTTGTCTCCCTGCTCCTGCCTCAAACACACATTTACACACTTGGAAAGAGATGAAACCCCATACATCAGTGTTCATGAGGATGTGACTCAAGAGGAGAAGACTCACACAAAGACTCATACTCAAGGCCACGTCTAATGAGAAGGGAGGGGTTGCTCAGGCTAACAGAACTGTTGGGCTTACCTTCTTTTCAGGGAAATTACAATGAAGGAAAAAGCATTTCTAAACATACAGTACAATTTTTAACCAAACCATGTAAAATGCAATAAAATCAAAACATCTGGCAAATCCAATCTGAGGGAAACCTCACATTTGGAATTTCCTAAGTGACTTTCACTAGCCAAACATTTTGACATATTTTACTGAATTTATGTTTATCCTGATCATAAAAATCACTGTCTAAATGCTAAAGCTGAACGCCTGAAAATTCTTTTCTACAAATATACAATTGCTTATATCAGTTTCTTCAAAAAAGCAACAATTTGAACTGGAAAATGCAAATCAGTGGTTTGTTGCCGGCAATCGTCTTTGGTTTAACCACACAGCACCATATCCACTTATTTTAGACTACCTCTTTGGTTCCAGAGGGTCAGTAGTTGCTTGGGTAGCTTTTGAATATGTATAGTGGAAGAAAATGTGGCAATAAACCCAGTGACACATAACAACACTACAAAACACACACACACACACACAAAGACAAAGACAACATGTTGATTCTCTGTGTATTGGAATCTCAGAGTGGACTTTGAAATACAATAGACCTGCACTTCATTATGTTTCAACAATTTATTCCTTATTTTTTCATACCTTTAACATTTTTCCACCAATTTCCTTTTCATGGTAGTTCTTTTTTTTCATAAGCGGAGCTTTAACTTTTTTCCTCTGAATGACATTTTTTCAGTTACTCATTACTTTTCATTACTATTCATTACTTTTTACAGTTTAAGACATCTTTACGCAGGCGATTTGAGGCTGCACTGAGGAGCTCTGTGCTTGCTTAAACCTAAAAATATAATGCTGCATAAAATGTGCATGTCTGACCAATATCAGGTGATTCTGATGCTGCTTTGATTCTGTATAAATGAACTGGAGCATCAGAGCAGCCTTAAACTGGATCGGTCATGACACACTCACAAAAAAGCGTATTTATTTTTCATTTTAAGTTTTTACATTAATTAATTCAATAAATGAATGACACAACATCCGCTATTGTAATTTCTGGGTAAATGCTGCATTACATTTTTTATGTAAATGCACATATTGTGCTATATATATGCCATTTAGAAATTTCAGTGCAAGGGCAGGCAGAAACAAAATGAAACTTCCCTCCAAAAATTTTACACCATGGATATTTATATTTTAGAGATCATGTTTAATGCTCTTCAAAAGTGTGTATCCCCTCACAGCATTCGATTATATTTAATATATAATTTAGAAAAACTATTCGCCACACACATTCAAAACACTCTCAAAATGCCTTGAAACATTTCCTTACTCTGTGCTCTCTTTCTCTGTGTGTGTGTCTAACATATTTTCATCTATTTAAGAACATTTTTCGAGCAACCTTGATAAATGTCTTGTATCTTAAACATGCATTATTGTTCCTAGTTACACCATGAAGGAGAAAACTGCTCTTGGAAATTGGTTTATGTTACGGTCGGAGAACGAACACCGTTCTCTGGTGTGGGGTTCCCCCAACCACACACACACTTAAGAGATCTGGGATGGGATCATAAGTGCTGAACACTTTGCAGACCTCTCCAATTTTCTTGGTGATTTGCTAACTTAAGAAAGCCTAAGCTGGGTGAATGATGGTGGCCAGCTTCACGCTGCAGCGATAATCATGTTTTTGCAGAGGGGTGAATGTGTAGCAAATTTGGGGGTGAAAAGGTGGTTCAAGAGAAAAAGAGTTTCAACACCATCACAAACCCTGCATACATGGGCTAATGTAAATCACAGATGTACCTAGCCTTTGAAATGAAATTACATTGGGTTCAGGGAGAGTTCTGGGGAGCATTCCCTCTCGCTTAGTCAAACTTGTACAACAAGAGTCATCTCATTTCTCTTCCAGTTTAAAAGGAATGACCAACTCTAACGTTTTCTTTCTCACCATCTCTTCCAATGCTTTTTTATGAATCTTCAAGGTCATGTTTAGTAACAGAACACACGAGAAAATTAATATATAATATAGAACACACACATACACACACACACACACACACATATACCTAACCATAAAGCCTTACCCCTAAATTTGACCATGATTGTAATAGTTACAATATGTAAGAAGAATATATATGAAATTGCAAATTTATCATATTCTACAAGTTTAATACATAAACCATAAAACCCTACCTCCAAATTAGACCTTGAATGTAATAATAATTATACAAGGTTGCCAACAAACAGCATTTAGTGGAATGAATGAGATGGGTGCTGTCACAAAAGAAAAAGGAATTATTAATTTAAATATACATGTGAAAGAAAAACGGTTGCGTGCTGTATTCCTAAAACCTATTTTTTAATCTTCACTCGGCTATTGTTAAGGGCCTTCTTTTTTGACCCTGAAGTGAAGGCTGCATGTTTATTAACAAACAAAACAATCATGACAGCTGGGTCTTGTCAAATTGAAAGCACATCAAAGCATCTCAGTAATGGCCGGTTAAAATGTTTTACATTTTTCATCAGCAGCAAATGGCAGCCATGACATAGCTTGTGCCTGGGGCTGCTCTCTAGGTACACTTTCTTTCGCTTGAACACTTTCTCTCACACACAGGATTGATGACTGGGACTCTGTCTTATTGAACTCTGTGTCCCGAGAAAAACTGGGTTCATAATGATCTTGGTAATGGGCTCTCTAGTCTCTGATTTCACACACACAGACTTAAGCGCTCCTTTTTGGAGAAACACATGAAGGGTTAATGTTCCCAACAAAAACAGTCTAAATATCTTTCCTCTGTTCCTCAGAAGGTTAAACCTTTTGTAATCAAAGCCAATAGCACTGAGTACCACCCTCACCTAAAACAATAAACACATGCATGCACATACACACATATTCACACACTCAAGAAGTCAGGATCAAAGAAGGCAGGGCCACGCTGCACCTTAAGCTACAATAATAAAGCAAGCTGCCGTTGAGTCAAGACCTGGGTTACTCATATTTTCCTATTTGATTAAGCCAATATATCATCCCGTTACAGAGACACACACACACACAGATGGGTTACGGTTGGAATTTCTGAAATAAATTACATCAGGACCGGAAGCCCCTTCTGCTTCTGCTCAACATAAACACATACAAACACACACACACTAACAAATAAGCCAGTTAAGACATAAAACAGTAACTGACACTTCTTTGCCTTCTAGAGATGCACCAATATTAAAACAATATTGATACCGATACCTATAAGGCACTAATTACTTTCATATATTATAAATGATAACCAATAAATAATTTTATATTTTGTGTGCATGTGTGTGAGTGTATATACACACACACACACACACACATATATATACATACACACAAAATATATAATAATATAACATTTTAATAATAACATTTATATATAAATGTTATTATTAATATTAAGTTAAATACCAGAAATATATCCAATATCAACTGATACAGATACATGTACAGTATAGGTATTTTCAGTTTTTATATTTTAAAGTTGTATGTTTAATTAAATATTAAATATCTTACTACCTCTATTCTTTGTGAAATTTATTAGAAATTTCTGAGTAAAAAGGTTTTTCTACACCAAATATTTATTCATTGTATAAGAAATATTATACACTGTTTGCCTTTTAAAAAAGGAAATAAAATAATAAAATGAAATTAATATTACATATTCAATATTGGAAGATGCACATACATATTTAATGTGTTTTTTTTTAGAATAGCCAAGCGTTGAGAACAGTGGCAAAGACTAACTTAAAGGGGTCATCGGATGCCAATTTTCCACAAGTTGATATGATTCTTTAGGGTCTTAATGAAAGTTACATATTTTGGTTAAAATTTCTCAATGGTAGTGTAAAACAACACTGCTGTTATATTGTGTGCCGCTTTAAATGCAAATGAGCTCTGCTGGCCCCACCGCTCTCTTCCGAGCTGCTCTCTGAGAGATGGTAAACTTTAGCCACATTCATCATGAAACTTGTTTACTAGCACGTTATTAGGAAAGGCAACATATATTGAATGACGACTGCTATGTTAATTGTTACATACAACAACAGATCACCTCAATCGCTTAGGAGACATTCTTGCCTTCATCTGCTCCTTAACTGAAGCAATGGTGAACTGATGACAGCTCACTCAGGGGCAGGTCTAAAGCTGGCTGCACACTAGACGATTTTCAAATATTAACTGATTTTAAAACCATGGGAGACCACAGACAACTGATTTTCAGCCTTATAATCCTCTGAATATATAATCTTCATCTATAGAAGCATGCAACATGCAGTAGGTAACGCTTGCTCGCTCTCTTTGGCTATCGCGGGGATCACATCAGAGGCAACCCAATCAAGAGTCGTAAATATTGAACATGTTTGAGTTCGGTGATGCTCCGTCTTGAGGGGCATCTGGGATCGGCTCGATTTGAGAAAGGGGAAATGATTTAACGAGATAAAATAAAACACTGGGTGGATCTGAGTGGATCACACACCACCAACACACATTTCAGTTCAAACAGCTTGTAAAAGTGCATGTCGCAACCGATGACCCCTTTAACATAAAAAAAACACATTTATACATACATCACACTCAATTCCAGACAGTAATCTGACATTCACAATATTTATGTTCTATCAAAGCCATATATTAGCACCTACTGCTATTTATTTTGCAACCACATGTTTTTCCTGAAAGCCTCCTGCTGTATGTCAGCGATGCAACAGGCCTGTGTAGTGCAACTTCTCTGGTTTATTACTGCTGAGGTCTATCAATCTAATACTCATCAGCTTTCCTTAAATGTCAACAGAACTATAAATCTCACTGATGCATTGTGAGGAAACTGGCTTCCATTGACGTACTGCTTCATCAAGACGTATGTGTGAATGCGTACATGTGCAAGTGTGTGTGAGTGGTTTTAAGGCTGCAGGTGTCGGTGTGGGTGGGCTGCTGCGTGGGCAGCAGTGGCCTCTTTGAGAGCTGTCCCCGGTGAGGTTAATATCTCTTTCCCATCTTTCCCCGGGGCCCCTCTAAATATTGCGTCTTTACCTCGCGCAGAGCTGGGGACCCTCACTTATGAAATTACAAGCACTTGAAAAGATCTAATGTGCTTTTAATTGTGTCTCTCCATTCATAGGAGAAGAAGGAAAGGGAGAGAGGGAGCTAGGGAGGGGACGGGCCTGGAGTGTTTCATATTACAATAGAGAACGAATGCATTCGTCTCACAAAACAAGCGTATGCGCTGTAACCTTCCTGACACAAGGAGGGTGGAAAGGGAAGTGAGGAGGGGGTCTGTTGAATGGGACACACACACCACAAGAACTTCAAACAGACTCTGGCTTCTGTGACCGAAGTGATGTAGTCTCGAAATTGTTATGTTTTCATTCTCTTTCACTTTTTCCGCTTCTGCCTCTTTTCAAATGAGTTTAAAGATTCTCTGGAGAACATCAAACGTAGAGTCATCATTGCTCAACATACAAACAAAACATAGCGTAACTGCAACAATCAAACACAGGCCAGGTTACAGCTACTCTCCTCGCTATTGCTCATGGAGAAAATATTCCTAACGCACTCTTTCCGTTAAGCAGGAAGCGAGGATTAACCTGCAGACAGTATTCCTACAGCACTAGGGCAAGCTGGGTAATTGGAGACCAATCATCCAATCACAGACTCCCGGTTTGTCCTGTGGTAACAATGCTGTGCATTTTTTAACCTGTCGACCCATAACTCATAAACGTGTATGATTACCTCTCTCAAAAACACTTGGTGGGTCCAAAGGTTAAAGACATAAATCTCTGTTTACTTTACTATGGCCCCTCCATGCCAGAGGGATTTGTGCCGAAGCCCCTTTGTGGGAAAACAAGAACACAAAGACCCAATGAATCCCTGCTGAGGAGGGCACACAGAGCTCCTCCAGAACACCAGACAGCTACCCACTGCATACCTGCCTAACCTGTAACAAATCACAGACACCGACAACCACAGTTATGGAATTTTTACAGGGTTGCAAACAGAGGTGTAGCTTTAATACTTGCTTTATAATTTGCTTCATATAAATGCATAAAAAGAAAAATATAATAGTATAGTTTAAAACATGTCGATATAATGCTGTGTAACATTCAAGTACTTTCCTTAAACCCTGCATTCACATTTTCTTTATTAATATTTGATTTAATAATTATTATAAATATGTAATTATTATTATTTTATTTTATTAAACATTTTAACTGTAATTTAATTTATATTTTTTAAATAATAATAATAATAATTGTTTTTATTTATTTATGTACTTTTTATTTTTTGCATAAAACATGCCTCTTTCATTCATAAATATATTTTTGGCATAGTCACATGCTGTTTTCCAAACCTGAACTAATAAAATAAATCAATATATTTAAAAAAAAAAAAATTAAGCATAAAAGAGGGGTATTCAAGTCATTGCATGTATGAATTTCCTTTTTATGTCATTTTGGACAACTACAAGTTATTTGTAACATATAAATGCCAGTAAATTATTATGTGCACTATAGTTGTCAATCACTGCCCACCCATTGTGTTCACTAGTGCTGCTAACCCATTACAACGGCTTGAGCTAATTAGGCGTTTCAGAGATTTTATGAATTCATAAAAATGAGTTTTAAACTTGTGTGCACATGCTTTGTGGCATATAGACCCCCTCCACGTCTTGGCAGCTGAATACCCTCTGAAGCTGGGCTGCAAACAATAGGCTCTCCGATTCTGTGCAGCACAAGCTCTGTTTGGGTGGTGCTCACTTAGCAACGCCAACATGTGCGCGACAAGATGCCACAACTCGTGTCAGAAGATGAGAACACACAGGAACAGGGGTACGGCTGCCACCCAAATGTGCGCTGATGTCTCTGCGTGGGAAAGTCAAGGGAACCGTCGAGCAGCTTGTGTGAGACTTTCTTGGCAATGATTTCAAACTTCAACCACGTTTTACTCCCCCCCTCCATAAATCGGAAAAATATCTGATTACTAAAAATTGGATAAACGCCTCAATTATGTGTGTGACTGACTCTAACTGTAATCTCTGAGTGGCTGTAAAAAGAGCTTTATCTTCTGAATATGAACCCTCAGAGCAAGGTTAATCCTTTAATCGAAGAGTAGAACCTGATGGATGAATAAGTGTTGACAAGAGATGTGAATGTTTTACCACAAACCCTTTGTCAACCACTTTAAAGAGCAATGAGATAATCCTTCTATTCACAGACAGTCAGTGCCTTTCAGTTTTTCAGGGTTTACCCCCCACACACAAACCCACACACATTCTGTCTCGCTCTCTCGATCTCACCGGCGTTCTCGCTCTCTCCGCACGGACAGATTTCCTCATTAACACTTGCGCCCACAGAGACAGAAGCTGGTCAGTCTTTGTGGCAGGTGCAGTGACCATGCTGAATCTGTACAGAGATCAGGCCTTGCTCCCTGACACCATTATCTGCGTTCACAAAGGAGTGCTTAACTCTGTTCTGGGATCAGTGACCCTGAACCTGTTCTACTCAATTTCTGATAAGCAATGCATTTTCACTGCCCTGAGATCTGTGTTACGGGGCTTAATCTAATCCATCTAGCAAGGGACCAGTGCCCTGGGATCTGTATGTAGAAAGTGATCAGACAGAACAGACCACCAACTCACTGTTAGTCTGGAGCCGCTGAACCGGAGAGTGTCTTCTCAGTTGTTCAATGAACCCTCACTGCCAGAGAGAGATATACAGATAGAGGGGGGAAAAGAGCGTTACGTTGGCAAGGGACTGAAAATACAGTATATCTTTCAACAAATCTGAGACATTGCATGCATATTCAGCTGCATGACTGGGTTCTAGAGAAAAGCATTACGACCCTCGTAATCACTATGGGAATCTGCCCTGAATGCGTGTCTCTGGTAGCATTTACACAAGCCACACGCATAATGTGAAGAACAATTAAAGAAAAATGATGCACCACTAATAGCAGGGTTTGGGCTCTTCCCTCTTATGAACATACATATGCACTTTAGGGGTGGTGGTGTACCCTGGCTGTTGAAGGGCCATGATCTGTCACTACTGGGTTATAAAGTTCAGGCTTAATGTACCTTTATTTACTTGTATCGCATACTAAACATAAAACACATATTATTAATATTATATACACTAGTGTTCAAAACTTTTACAGGGGATCAAGTGATCAATTGTGACAGAAAATAAATTTGGAGTGTTTTCATTTAACATAAATACTGCACTTTTTATTCAGCAAAAAATCCTGGATCATGGCTGTCACAAAAATCTTAAGCAAGTTTTCAGCTATGATATTAAAAGAAGAAATGTTTCTTGGGCATCAAATCATCATTGATTTCTGAAGGATCATGTGACACTGAAGACTGGCTACTGAAAATTCAGTTTGGCCTTTAAAGGAATAATGTATTTAGAAGAATTGTTTACAATACTACAGATTTTACTGTATTTTGATCAACTAAATGCAGCATTTGGTCAGTATAGGAGACTTTTGAATGGTATTATGTATGTAAAAAATTATAATAATTTCAATATTTATAATATTTATTAAGGCATCATAAATGCTTGTACACATTAAACATATTAATGCAAATTTTGCGAGCTCCCCATTAGGTATGAGCATAATTATTTACTCTAATATAAATAAACACAGCATTCAGCTCCTGCACACAGCTATAAATACACAATGCTCGTTTGTATAATTAAAAGTTAATTGCATAGATAAAAAGACTGTTATCTTAAGTAATTTACAAGCAGTAATCAATGTTGGACAACATCTACTCAACATTGACCATTACCTATAGGACATTTTTATGAGATGTATAACATGATGAGTTCAACATCTGGCTCATGCGCACCTAAGACTACACCTGCAAATTCTGTATTAGAAACCAGGGTCCTTAACCATTCAGCTATCTCAGCTACCTCACTCGTTTTAGTAAGTGACCTGGAAAAAAAATCACCCTTATTCTCTTTGCCCCTCTCTTTTCCACACGCGAACAAAACCAATATGATTTATGATTGGTGGAAACTACTTGCCATAGGGAAATTTAGGGAAATAGCTAGTGCATTTAAAGGGGTTGGATGGTTGTCCAAACATAAGAGTGTTTTTGTGAAGGCAATAAATCATATAGTCTATGTGGTGCAATGTTCCAAACAATGATCATCCAAACCTATCATCTGACCACGCTCTAGACAGCACACTATCAACACGTTTTGGCAAGCAGAATAGAATAGAATAGAATAGAATAGAATAGAATGGAATGGAATAGAATAGAATGTGCATATAGCCTAAACAAATTTCCAGGCAAAATGTTCTGGGACAAATGTGTGTTAAGGTCCTTATTATTGGCTTTGATATGTATGAATGCCACACAGAGATTTGGCCAGGGGAAATAGAACTGGGTTCGGTTCCTATCCAAAAATTTCTCATGGCTGCCACACATGCAGCAAAATGTCATAAAAACGATCAAGTTAATCGGCTCCAGACTTAAAATGCACACTCACAAAAACAGGGCATGCCTAGTTTAGGAAGGAGACGTGAGGACAGAGCATTCAGTTCAGAGGAAGTCTGCCAGTCCTCACAAGCGTACAAAACAGTATAGTAATCAAATCACACAACAACCACCTGATCGCTTCAAATGCAAGTTTGCACTATAGCCAGGAACATAGTTTAAAAGTAGTTTTTTTAAACACACAGTTTTAACCAAAATGAAAATGCTTGATGCTCCATTATTTATTCTTTTTTTTTACCTATTATAAACGAGGCATTTACAAGTCAGCATGAACTGTAATATCCTTTTAAAATGGTGACATAGCATTGGGAGCAACCTCACAGATGCTGTAATGTAAGACTACCAGGAGAAAATGACAGGTGGGTGGATCTGGGTGTTTTCAGCTCTCTCTTTGTTGGTGGTAAAAGTGGAACCTCCCAAATAGCTCAAAAGACTGGTGTGACACTATGTGTGTGTGGGAAGGGAAGATCTGTATCTTTTGGATGAGAAGAGTTTATTGTATGTGTGCACATGGCCATGTGCATATATTTATCACAACTCCAGCAACTGATGGGGTGTTATGATTAATGATGTGGTGGAAGAAAAGCATCCTGCAACTATAATCACCAAGCATGTACACAAACACACACAGTTATGAAACAGTGAGCGTTGGTGGTCCTTCAGTGACACAGTAATAGCTGGAAGAGTGTGGAGTGCATGTTGCATTTTGGGCTGGAGTGGCTACCACTGACAGAGGGCCCTCGTTACACATCCTTTATGGTGCACGTCATGTGATGTCTATGAAAAACACATGTGGTCTGGTCAATGGGAGGGAAAATATGACAGCTCAAATCACTTGTGGCAATTTTCAGTTAAGTGCAACCCAGCCAAGCACACACACACACACAGAGTGAATGGATCTTTTTCTATCTCAAACAGACAACAAATGCATCTGTGCATCAGATGAAGATATAGCCCCGGCCATCTTATAGCTTCTACAGATTTTTCTGTGGAAGTTAAAAAGAGACACATGAGCACTTTCTAAATAAAAAGCCCACTATCTCCCTGAAAGACTGTGTCTCTATGTAATGCAGATATAATAAAGATGCAGAGATATACCATAAGGATATCTAAAGAGTTTGCAGTATTTGTCTGCATACTTAAATACTAAACTGCTCTTTTTAATCATGAAGCAAAGCACTAGAAACTGCATTTGTAGTTATGTTGGATCTCTATTGAACTACACTGTGGCGACCACACACACACACACACACTGTCCCCACAGAGATGACAAACTGCCATACTGACCACTCTTGGATTCCTATAATCATACAGCACACAATGTGATTTATGGGAGAGATTCTCCCACTCACTCACTTTCACTAATGCCACAGAAAGAAAGAGAGAAAGAAAGAGAGAGATGCTCAGCATACCAAAGCTTTTTCTCATGGTACATTATGATGATAAAAAAAAAAAAAAAAAAAATAAATTATAAAAGAAATTTGTGTGTGTTATGAAATAAAATAATATTATCTGGCCTATTTATAAATAAATAAACCTACAAACAACCAGACTTCTTTATGCTAATTCAAAATAATATTAAAATATTTAATGAAATGACTAAAGGGTGGTGGTGGTTGGGGGGGTTGGGGGGGGGGTAATTGCTCAGTCTAAAGAGGTGTAGAGTGGGAATCCAATAGTGTAAGAGACGAGTTATTCTAGTCAGTTAATGTAAAGGACAGATAAACTAAGAATGTCTTTCTCTCTGGGTCTGACAAGAAGCATTAGTCTAAAAGCATTGGGTGCCTGGGGTTTGTTTTGAGAGCATTAATCGTCAAAAATATCAAAATATCGACTCAAAAACCATAGACTGTAATACAACAGATGTAACAACTGTATGACACGTTGTCATAAATGTAACGTCACTTTAAATAACAGAGCATTCAAGTCATGTCGGATACATCCTATTTACGAGTTAAATGCACATTAACGCTACCACAAAGTCGTAATTATGAGTGAGAAACTCAGAATTTTCTTTAAAGGGTTAGTTCACCCAATAATCAAAATCATGTAATTAATAACTGACCCTCATGTCGTTCCAAACCCTGTAAGACCTCTGTTTATCTTCGGAACACAGTTTAAGATATTTTAGATTTAGTCAGAGAGTCCCTCCATTTAAACTGTGTGTACAGTCTACTGTCCATATCCAGAAAGGTAAGAAAAACATCCTCAAAGTAGTCCATGTGACATCAGAGAGTCAGTTAGAATTTTTTGAAGCATCGAAAATACATTTTGGTTCAAAAATAGCAAAAACTATGACTTTATTCAGCATTGTCTTCTCTTCCGTGTCTGTTGTGAGACAGAGTTCAAAACAAAGCAGTTTGTGATATCCGGTTCGCGAATGAATCATTCGATGTAACCAGATCTTCTTGAACCAGTTCACCAAATCGAACTGAATCATTTTAAACGGTTTGCATCTCCAATAGGCATTAATCCACAAATGACCTAAGCTGTTAACTTTTTTAATGTGGCTGACACTCCCTCTGAGTTAAAACAAAACAATATCCCGGAGTAATTCATTTACTCAAACAGTAAAACCGACTGAACTGCTGTGAAGAGAGAACTGAAGATGAACCATAGACAGTAAAAGAAATGGACACAGCGACCCCATTGAAACTCAACTGAGACAATTGAAGCCCATTTTTAGCGTTTTTTAGCACTTCCGTTCCTGACGCGCAGACTCAAACGAAGCTTGACGACGTCAGCAACCTGTCTGACAGATTTAAATGTTCTAGTAGCTGTGCGTGCAAACTGCCATCGTTAATCTTGCAGAGACGGCGAGCTTGAGCGGGGAGTTCTTTGTCGTGAGTGAGCAGGAGTAAGTATTCTGATTAATTATTTGGTACAGTATTTTAAAATGTAAAGCCAGTATGCCATATTAGGTTAATTGCCTGCGAGCTTCTCCTCCTGTCTGTACGGTAATGCGACAGAGAGTCTAGTGGTTATGACACAATCGTTAGCCTATTTTTTACAAAAACTGTTTCTACGGGGCCATAATGTAACATAGAACGTAATGGAGCCCTTTATGCATTGTCGTGTATCTTTAGAAATAAATAATGGACAGACGGAGTCTTTAAACGCCTCAGATGTAAAGTTATTCGCTGTCAAAGTGATGCCAAAATGAATGGGAGTCAATGGGAATGCTAACGCAAGTGAAGTTCTGCTACAAGATGGCAGCACGCAGCCGACTTCAACTTCCGGTTGACCTCCTTGCCGCCTGAGATGAACACAGAGCCGAGCCAGATAATGACTCATTCACGAGGTTCAGGTTTTTTTCTTCTTTTCAGATAGAATAATTGTTATTAATAATCGTGATTATAATTGTAATCAAAATAATCGTGATTATCAGTTTAAGCATTATCGTGCAGGCCTACTCGTGCATATGATATGGTTAGGTTTAGGGGTGTTGCGTGTAGTGCTCTCCTATTCCAACAAAGTGAGTATCATCTGCATGCAAAAACGACATATTACATCCATGTCAAACACATGCATATTGTATTCACACCAAAGTCAATTTCCTGCTTATAAATAGCACACAAAATACAAAAAGATAAATAAAATAAATAATAATAATTCTACAAAAAGATAAATAAAATAAATAATAAAATAGTAATAATAATAATTTGTGCTATTGATATGCATTTTCATGAGATCGGGCTCAACGAAACCAGAATTAATTTTTCCAATCCAGCTAAACACCCTCTGGTTCATCCTGCTATTGCAGTCACACCCCAAACTCTTATTATTGGCTGCATGGATGTAATTGATACCGACAAGCAAAGACATATTTTATAAGCCTTCCAAAGAATTATGTGTAAATAAAATAAGATAGGCCCATTAATTTACTTCTACAACAATATATAGCTAGCTATATGTTTTCCATGGGGGGGGGGGGGGGTGGTACTTTAAACAGATTCGTGCCGTTCACTTAAAATTACATAATGACTTCGATCTCAGTTTGTCTCTTGGTGTGCAATATACTTGGCATCATATCCAGAAGCAAATAAATGACCTATCTACTCACAGTAACATTTGAGGTGAAATGAGTTGACGTGGAAACAGGCAGCCTGGGTTCACTGGAAATATATGGATCTGCCAACGGACTTCTAAGGGCAGACCAAGAGAAATGTTTTCACTATCGTTGAGATCATAGAATTTGGTTTGTGTTCGCGCGAAGGCGACGGAGTTCACAGAGAGCTAATTAGTGAAGGAGAGCCGAGAGAGCCATACACCGTCATTTATCATGCGACCATTCAGGGGCCAACACTAACGAGCTCTGAAAAAAAAAATCTGATTAATTATTCTTTTCGAGGTAGCTATTGCATCGACATAACCCCCTATCAGCACTGTCTTGCTCTCTTTCTGCCTGCTTTGCTCCAGCAGTTTATTTGTAAAGGTATGGCCGACTTTCCCGGGCCTACCTCGCTTACTTCCTAGCTTAATCCACATCGTTTATTGTGCAAATACAATTTAAAAGTTATTATGTAATTAAAATCTTGTTTCACTGCTAAAAACATCAAAGAACAGCCCGTTTCCGTGGACATAGTTTGCCGCTGATGTAATAATTTCCCTGGGATATTTAAAATAAACACATTAGGCTCCAGGAATTCAAAACTTGTCTTAGGGTATAAGGCATGTGCTCCTTGATTGGCGTGAGTAACGAACGCCACGAAGCGGCTGCTCGGCGAAACGGTTCAACTGTCTGGTAAGGGTCTTCGCCTCCGTACAGTGTGTAATGGAGCCAAGGCGATGAGTGCATATGTTTATTAAGACCGTTTTTTCACACCAGTTCTTCCTGGTAGCTTTTCTTCTTCATCTTCATCTTCTCTCTCCCGTTCTCTTTTTCTATGCAGTGCTTGGTGGTCCTGCGATCTGACTGACCTCAGCCATGTGTTTTCACTTTCTCCTCTGATCTCGCCTCCGTGACCAGCGGGGAACGAAATACAAATTGAATAGTAACCATTCACAGACCCGTTCCATCACGCCGACGTTCAGGTCACTTTGTCTTTTCCTTTGAGGAGAGACTACAATAAAAGATAGGCCTAGATGTTGTTTAATTCCTCCTGAGGTACTCCCGCGCTTATTTATTTTACCCTGTCTAGCGCATAGAAAAGTTGCTTTATCTTCAAACACGTTTAATAGCTTGAGATGTTTGCAGGGTAATTCCACTGATAAAATCACTTGGGCTGTTTTCCTATTCTCTCAGTAGGCTTAAACTACGGATGACCAAGGAGCTTGTTAAATTACCATCTCCGAAAACGGATCACGCTGTTCTCGTGAGGTGCTCTTTTATTTGTTCTGTGGTTTTTATTTTTTATTTTTTATTTTATTTTTAGTGTCTATATCTCCCCCGTCCCCGCGCGATCTGTTTTGGGGCCGCGCGCTGGACACCGCGCGCTCGCCGGTGGCAGGTTGTGTTTGTTCAGCTTTTATTGAGATGTGGTCTGAAGAAGTTAAAAAGAGCCCCGTTGTTGTTTTTAGGCTGGGTGTTTTCTCTGGAGCGTGTCCACGAGCGGTGTGTTCGCTCTTCACGTTGAAAGGCTTTGCTCGAAGGGAAAAGCCACGGCTTTTTGACTTTGTAAAAAGAGGAAAAAATCGCCTCTCTTGGGATAACTGATAATAGTATGCAAACCCGTACTGCATAGAGGCTTGTTTGTTAAAAGTGGTCAATATGGCCAAAGTCTATAATCAGTCTGCTGATTTTCAATGTCTCTAAATTTTTTATTTATTTTTTTATGAGCCAAATCAAAGAGTAGACTAAATCAAGAGACAGGGAAAGTCATAAACATGAAGTTATTAGTATTATTATTTTTAAGTTATTCAAAAGTTGACATTTTCAAGCCTGCAGGGCACTTGCATTTTACCCTATATAGACATTCGCAGAGTTGTCACTGTTGTCATCAATAAAGTTTTGTGCATTTTCGTCTTATACGGTTCTCCACTACTAAATGATTCTTGTAAACTCTGATTCGTTTTCTTAGCCTGGATTTCATTGCGGCCGTTTTGCACGGTTTACCTCTATTTGGTTTATTAGCCCTAGAGGTTACCTTACCAAAACATCCAGACCTGAATACTTTGGCTTAAGGTTTCATGGATCTTCAATCAGCTCCTTGAATGTTGCTGAAAGGGGTGTCACAGTGGTATGGAATCCATTTAGAAAGAGTCACGGTTGTCAAGAAGAAATGTCGACTACAACAAGAAGAGAAATTTTAATTAGCTGAAGATATAGGCTAATATTGCGAATATAGTCAAAATTATTGTGATGTGACGTCACATAAAGCTCTTCCGAGATCATCAGTCAATAACCACAGGAATAAAAAAGGTCTGTTATCTGTTATGCATTAACAAATATATAGGCTATGTAAACTATGGGCTATGTTAACGTGTTGTCATATCCTTTGTTTAAAACAACCCATTGATCACTCAATGTGTCAAATGCCTGCAAAGTCTTATTTTATCAGAAATGTATTGTTTTGGCCTCATATCTTTAGCTGATATTCGTCAGAGCTGCATCTTGTTGCCGATATTCTTGTAGGCCTATTTGGTTTTATTTCGCCAGCTGTTTTGTGACTCTGGAGGACATCCGTTATCATAATTTTAAATATAAAATCATGAGAAGGCTATGTCCTGGTCCAGCAATAATGAAGCCCAGATGTTTAGGAAAAGTGATGTTTCAATAGCATGCTGATTTTAACTCAGATAGAACTTGCTTGTTTGTTTGTAAAGAGAAATGTCATTGCGTTTATCAGACAAATAAAATGATAGTCAACGTAGACTTTTTGATAGTCTGAGTTCAGTTTTTTGAGGCATTGCGAATTTAAACAAAGCATGTTTATTGTTTAGGCTACGTTCGTAAAAATTGTTACAATGACGTAATATTTTTTTCCAGCTATATTCGATCAGCTAAGTAAATATTTATTTACAAACAAATTGATAACTTAAAAAAATTATAAACCTTTCTTTCCTTTAGTGACCTTGGTAATGACATAACCACATAATCTAACCATTATCACTAAAACAAGAATGAACAGTTGCTTTATCATGATGAGATGTTGAGGTTTATCTTTGATTACAAGCAGTCTTAGTTTAATATGTTTGAGAGATTGTAGAGAAAGCCTTTAATGTCAGAGTATGTCATTGGGTGGGGTCCAACAGCTGTAAGGCGTTGAATGAGAAAGTGGGGGGACTCTCTCCTTTCCGACACACATTGGTAATGAGCTGTAGCAGAAATTACCCCCATTTGCCTTGGACCCTGAAGCACAAAAGCCGTGGTCATCACAGGTGTCAGGGGAAATTTAGCCTTCAGTCAGTCAGGAGTAAAGGTTCATTTTTCTCTTTTAGAATGAATGAACATTCTTTATATTGGTTGTTTTGGGGAACTCGGTTCTATACAGAAATAATGGGTAATAAATCAAAATGTATGACAAATAAGAAAGTAACCACAATACTAAAAATAAAATAAGTTTAATTAGGCAAATTGTCTCATTACCAAAACCAACTTGAATTAGCATCCAAATAAAACATGATAATCTAATAAGGAATATATTCAGGAGCTCTTCAGTGCTTTGCAGTTTTAATAAAAAAACATAGACTAGCGTTGACAGGTTAAGGCACAGACATCTTGCTAGGAATGAGAAAAATGTGTGCAACACATGCTGATTTGCTCCTGTGTTTTAGTGAAGATGAGTCTTTCATCAATTTCACGAGGAGCTGAGCATCGGTTCAGAGCTGTTGGTCATTCGGTCTCCACAACTCTACAACCCTGCTTTGCCAAGCTGTGATTTATAGTGTGAAACAGCAAAGAATCTCACTATCATACATTATGAGTTTTAAAATAAACAATTAAGATAAATTCTATCTAAAAATTTTCTCATTAATCAGTTGTCCCCATCTTGTTTCAAACCCGTAAAAGCTCTGTTCATCTTTGGAACACAATTTAAGATATTTTGGATGAAAAACTGGAGGCTTGAGACTGTCCCATAGACTGCCAAGTAAATAACAGTGCCAAGGTCCATAAAAGGTAAAGTTGTCATCAGAATACTCCATCTGCCATCAGACGTGCAATCCGGGTTATGTGAAGCGATGGGAACACCTTTTGTAAGCAAAGAAAAGTAAAATAATGACTTTATTCTATAATTCCTTTGTCAACAGTCTATTGTGTGTCCTCCACACCACTAGGATGCACTGTTTGTTCTTCGCTTACATATTCCCGTTTTCCCTCGCTTCATATAACCCAGATTGCACGTCTGATGTCAGATGGGAGTATTCTGACGATAACTTTTCATACCTTTTATGGACCTTCACTTGGCAGTCTATGGGACAGTCTCAAGCCTCCAAGTTTTCATCCAAAATATCTTACATTTTGTTCCAAAGACGAACAGAACTTTTATGGGTTTGGAACGACATGGGGGTAAGTGATTAATGACAAAATATTAATTTTGGAGTGGAGTAACCCTTTAATCTTCAGTCATGTAGCCAATTTATTAATTGCTGGTTATAATTTGTTTCTTCCATTAATCATTTTCCAATGAATTAAGCACTAAAGCTATGCTGACATAATGATCTCATTACAGCATATATCCCATGATATGAGATCTCATTCATCATTTCACAGACATTTGTGAATCTAGTCTTTACATTTATATTTCTCCCAAACGATCTAAAAATGTAATCTTCGTCTTCCAGTGAAGTATTCAAGGACGTGCTGACCAGCCGAACAAACTAGCTTTCCTTTCAATAAATCCTCTCTTCATTAAAACCAGGGTTGGAGACAGCTGTTTGAAGAGATTTTGCTTGCTTTCTGACTGTTCTTTTGTTCTGGATTGTGTTTGTGAAGCAATTATTGTTTATAGTCTTACAGTTTACAGATTGGTAATTTTAAAACAATTTTATGATGGGCACTGAACTGCATTTCACCTGAGGAAATACTTTGAGAAACCACAGCTCCATTGTTTAGAGTGAAGCCAAGACCATCAAAGACCAGCTTCTCCCTTTACGGAAACCAGCAGGGTTCCTTTGTGAACGACTGGAAATCCCCAGAGAAGTAGAAGTCAGAGCTGAGAGGTGAGGTGGAGTCAGGCTAAAAAATACAGTATGAATCTACTTTCATCAATTAAAAATATAAGCATCTGTAAAATTGTTTTATTTTCACTGTAACATTCAGCATGGTCCCTGTCAGTGCATCATTGCATATTTCTCAGTGGCTTGGTCAAATACACTGATTCCCAATGGTAGATTTTATTGTGGGTATCCAGCAAACAAACAACAATAAAAACAAAAGCATTGTGAACAAACAATTAAATAACCTTGTTCTTATCACAATCAGAAAGTTTAAACTCTACTTGAGATAATATGGACTAATAATAATATGCCTAACATATAATAATATGACTTACTAATAAAATGCCTATGGACATTAAACCCCACCACATGAGGTTTTCCATGCAAGTTGCACATAGGTTTAATACAGCCTTAGTGTGTGACATCGCTGCTACAGACAACTTCCATTCCGTTCCTGATGACTGATCAGTTCAAATAAGCATCTCTCTCCTCTATTAGATGAATAATCTGCAAGAGATAATAATAGTTTGGAAATACCTGATGATGCCATCCAGTCTAAGTGCTGCATCAACACTGATTAACTGGTCAGTGGAAAAGGGCAAAAAAGTTTAATGTGTTGTTCTTTTAAACTTTCTATTAATCAAAAATTTACTTTTTACTTTACTTTTAATCTATATTAAGCAGCAAAGCTGTTTACAACACTGATAATGTAAAAATGCATCACACTACAGGTGTCCCGAGTTCGAATCCCGACTTGAGGACAAGAGAAAGTGGAGAAATAACAGAAATAAATTCAGAGTTATTTTAAATTTGAATAATATTTCATAATATTACTATTTTTCTGTATTTTTGGTCAAACAAATGCAGCCTTTACCATATACAGTTTTTTGAACGTTAGTACTGTAAAATAAGGTAACAAAAATTAAAAAGCTTAGGACTAGTTTGCTTAGAAAGCCTAAAGATGGCCAGATACCTAAAGGCTCTTTCTTTCTATTTCTAATGTGACACAGACAGTAACTGAACTGGGTCACCTGGCCAGCCATGGCAGCACTGCCTGTGATCATTTTATTGTATCTAGACTCATTTTAAAGCTCAGTTCCTCCCTTACAACTGCTTTTACTTGAATGAATCATTGGATATCGTCTATATGTCAGATTGCAAATCCCCCCCACACAAACCTAAACACATAGTTCATAAAAAAGAGAAGATAAACAAAAATCTGATGAATCTTATATCCTGGAACATCTGCCATGCAGAACAAAGGGATGAATCTACTAAACTTGTTTGATTTATTTGCATACTTGAACTGCTATAAAAATGATGTACAGTAAGTCGTCATAGGGCCAGTATCTGTTCTTTTCTTCCTGTAAATGTAAGATGTGTCTATTAACAGCAAATACCTTCGTTTGTGACAATGATAATCTAATCATTTTTCCTACCTTCATGCTCCCAATCCCACATTAGATGCACCACAATTCTCACTTAATAATTTATATATGAGTTCAAATATGTGTGAAAAGATAGAAGGGAGGAGAGAAGGTGTGCATGTGTGAGAGAGAACAGGCACGCTCTTTCAAAGCAATGTAAATGTAACCCAAGCCGCAGTCTAGGCTGACTAAACACTCTGAGCCCAGGTGGCTAATGGGAGACCAGGATGACCAAATGACCACCACCATAGTGGATCCATTCTGATGTCTCTCTCTCTCTTTCTTTCTCTCTCTCACTCCCAGTGACTCCTGCTCACTCTCTCTCCTTTTCTCCCGATCTCTCCATCTGCTACATATTACACCCGTCAGCTCTTCTGTTTGTCCAGGCAAGACTCGGATGGGTGGTCTTCAGATAACAGAACGCCAGGGGCCTCCCGTGTCACCAAATTACCCAGACCTCTATGTTTTTCCTCTACTCCTTTCAAAAACATGCAGGGCTCTGCTGTAAGGGCTAGAGTGGACAGCAGACACAAACTCATCATCATTCTGTGACGTAAACCTCACTAGAATAGCAAACTGTCTGTGTATGTAAGTGTCTGTGTGTGTCTGTGTGTGTGTGTGTGTGTGTGTGTGTGTGCAAGAGAGAGACTGAAAGACAGGGAAAGCAAAGGACTCCCTTATCTAATCTTAAGATGCTTTCGGCAAATCTGTACAAATGTACAGATTTAGTAGAGAGATAGGCTTCCCAAGAGAGCATTTTTCATAAACAGACCCTCAATGCTCATTTTTATGGTCCATTTACAGATGAACAGACACGAAGTTAAGATACAAGAAAGGTTTATTCAGGACTTGTAACATGTATTTGAAAGATGTTTGTCTTCGATAAAGAACATTCCTGAAGTACTGTACTAAATATTATCTGGTAGCCTAATAATTAATGAAGGTCTATCTAAAATTAATAATCTCAAAATATTTAGTTGAATTTATTTTTTTTAAATGTATACATTTATTAAAATGACATGTTGGTGGAATTGAACAGCTATGAAGATATATAAGTGCTCTAAAAAAAAAAAAAGAATGGCAGGGAATGGGACAGTCAATTTGCAATGCTTTAAACAACCAATGGCTATAGTTTTTAGACAACCAGAAAATTCCTTACAGACAATCGAAAGAAGGAGATGAGGCCATTAAGAGGGTCCTGTTGACTTAAGGAGCCAATGACAGCCTCACAAGAGAAGC
The DNA here is from genome assembly GCF_003368295.1 of Carassius auratus. Classification (NCBI taxonomy): domain Eukaryota; kingdom Metazoa; phylum Chordata; class Actinopteri; order Cypriniformes; family Cyprinidae; genus Carassius; species Carassius auratus. The sequence goes on from NW_020523585.1 coordinate 35,751, forward strand.
CTAAGCCTCATTCATATCTGCATATACGTTGTACACAGACTCATACTCACAACAAAAGAGCACAGGTCTGAGCTGCTGTAATCACTAAACTGTGTGCTCATGCAGACAGAGAAAGGGTGAGGGGTCATGGGTGAGAGGTCGTGCTGCTTATGGCTGGGAGTGATTGGAGGGGCTAGTGACATACACAGATCATCCCTTGTAATTTAGGGGAGCTAATCTAATCTCTATAGATCCCGATTAAGAAAGTCTGATAGAGAATCAGTCATTTAGTGCAACAAATTTCATCTAGATAATGAGCACACACTGCTGTGTCTGTGTGTGGATGTGCGTGTGGAATCAGGGTGGCATCTTTAGCACAGCTCGCAGGTGGCCGTGGGCTCCAGTTAGATCACAGGTCAGTAGCTTTACTGGAGCCTTACTGACACACACTCTCCTTTTTTGTCTTTCACAACATTAATACTAGACTCTCAAATCTGCCCCCAACAAGACACACTCTCACACCCAGCATGTCTGCCATTCTTCATTACACGTAGAGCGACAGGCTCAGATAGCACATTTCAGCAGAGACTCTCTTAATAAGACTACATGATTACGATTAAAAACAGATCTGTGCCAAAAAGCACTGCATTAAAATGCTTAGTGAAATGTTCAGAATGTGGATGAAGTAAGACTCACACATTTCCAGGAGGAGATTATGACAGAAAAAGAGAGAGAGAGAGATCAAATCCATGAGCTTGAGGTGAGACTAAAAAAAGCTGGGGTCATTGTGTTTGAACGACTTTCAGTGGGTCATTAGTTACAGGTGGAAGGAATAAATGACAGCATATGCTGCAGTGTTATATTTGTCTAATATTTCTCATATTTCCTATTCTTTTCCACAGCATTCATCAGTAAAAAAGAAAAAAAGAAAAGAAAAGCTTGTTATAATTTGGGACCACCAAGAAGATCATTACTCTTTTGTCAATCATGCTGTCCTTTTCTTCTTTTGATTAACGAAAAGACAGTCAAAAAGTGACATTCAATTTTACATTTAGAATGAGAAGGTAAAAGCTGTGCCGTCACTGGAGTAAAATAATTGCAGTTAATCTCTTTGTTGGTGTTTTGCATTTGAAATTTGCCTATAATAAATGCCGTTCAACTACTTACTCTTTCAATAAATAAAAATAATAATTGAACAATTAAATGTCTTTTTTTTGTATGATGCAATGGCAAATGTTAGCTGTGCAAAAATGTGCTACTTCAGGTCACTTTAGCATAAACTACTGCAAGTAACTGTAAAGACTTACAAAATGTATCGCTTTTTCCACACACACACTCAAAAATATATTCTTATTATTATCAACACTGATAATAATAATAATGAATGTTTCTTGTCTTATCAAATCAGCGAACTAGAATGGTTTCTGAAGAATGCATGTCTGCTAAAAAAAATCAGCTCTCCCATCACAGGAATTAATTACATTAAAGAATATGCTATTGTAAAAATTTGAATAATACTTCATTATATTACTGTTTTTATTGTCCTTTTTAATCAGATCAATGCATCCTATAGGTGAGCATGAAAAAAATCAAACATACTTCTCACTTTCTATGATAAGATTCATCTTACTGACCAATCTGTTAAACTGTTTTGTAATTTTGATCGGTTGGCATAGTGTGCCCTCTTCGAGTTCAATAGATGCCCCGATTTCTTCTTTACATAATGTGTAAGGGAATACAGAGAATGGAAATCAGTCTTAAATATAATTTTTATATATTTACTGTAACTGCAAGATGCATGTAAACACAGCGATCACATTTACACTTGGATGGGGAGGGACAAGAGAAGAAGAAAGACACATGGGCAGAAATAAAAGCTTGAGGATGGCTAGCCCACTACAACAGCGCTGAGTATCTAGCAGAAGTTTCTTTTAAAGCCCAGAACATATAAAAGGCCTGCCATCAACACATATAATCTCTTATATAAAAGGCCTGCCATCAACACATATAATCTCTTAGCTAAGACCATTGAAAGCTAGGGATTTGGGGTTAATTCACCCATCGCTCTGTGTTTGAATCAACTCCAGACTCACATTGAGATGAAAGCCCGAGAGTCCCACGGACGAGCTGCACCATGGGGCCCGCTGAGGCCAGATTATTGCTTGTTGGTCTGGCTGGGACCTCCATCAGGACAGGGAAACTGAAAAGAAAAACAATAATTAGAGATAATTGCATGTGTCCAAACACGAACATTAAAGCCCCCTTCCTTTCCTCTCTTTCTATAACCCCCCACCCACCCAATACCCCCCATCTCCCAGTCTCTCTCTTTTGGTAGTATATCGGGTGCAAAGAGAAAAACACACCCCTGTTTTGACAGCTGGGCAGGCGAACATAATTTGTGACAGCTGAACTGAAACGTCTTTAAAAAAGACGGAAAAGGAGAAAAGGTTGGGGGGGGGGGGGGGTTGAGTGAGAGACTGCGGGGCAAAAGAGGGAAGAGGACGAAGGAATGTGGAAAGAAAGTGAATTATTGAAACAAAAGAGAGAGGACAAAATAATAGTTATTCATGCAAGACTTTATATCCACCCAGAAGTTGAGAAAGTAGAGGAAGGATGAAAGAGGAAACAAAAAAAAGAGAAACGAGAGAGGGGAAAAATTTTTATTATCCGTAAATGTTTGAAAATATTTTTACCCAAAAATCTCACTTGAACATGGTGTCACACAAAGTTTGACGCATTGGGTTAATTTGCTGCTCAGCAACTGTGACCTCTGAACCTTAAGGTCCTATGGGGTCAAACTGAACTCAGAACGAGGCAGCCAAAATCATGTCAGTCTGAGGGAGCAATGTCAAAGGTCACCGGTGAGATCTTGGGGAATATGGGCCAAAACAAGGACCATATGTGAATAGATACACATTTGAAACTAAAATAACCCTTTTTTTTCCCCATCCCCTCTAACCCTTCTGTAGGCACACACAGACAGACCCACCGCAGACATACTGCATCCAAATTGAATTAAGTCATAAATAGAAGTGCTGCACTGATGTAGGAGAGGCATTGACGGAACATTGGCCGACCGCCCTGCGAAATTGACAGTGACAGAAGTTTTCCCTGAAGGAAAATACTAATGTAAACAATGGAATACGGTTTCAAAATATCCGCACTCCCAATGCTGCTTCTGTTTACATTTCCTCACCAAAACTATTCCAGTTTGAGGACCAGGCAGAACTGGACGAAGAAGAGACGGGATGAGGCAGAGGCTAGGATGCCACCTCTTGCCATTTCATTTAAAAAAGGGAAATATTTCATGTAAATGTTACGGAACTTCGATCAGGATAACCCACACTATCACAACATCCCAGATGTGCACTCTGATTCATTCTCTCTCCGTACCACACATGCCATTCATTAAAAACACCAGACTCGTAAATCTAGTCAAGTTATTCAGTATAACACCTTTACTGGCGCTTTAACGTTCCTCAAACAAGCAGCAGTGAAATCCTCTGGACCTGAAAAGTTTCAGTGAGGAACATGACTGTCCTTTCTTGTGAGTGTTTGTTTGTATACAGTTTGCACATAAAAAGTGAGAGAAAAGAAGGGAAAAAAAGAGAGATCTCACTGATGCTCTCTGGATTGGGCTGCGGTTCTTTTTCCAGACATCTGCAAAGATCATCTTGGCCTTCATCTGAGCCTCATTAGTCCTCTCTCTGTTTTATTAAAGACAGGGAGATGATTTCTCCATCAGATACAGTATTACTACTGGACCACAGCCTAAAGCTGGCAATCAGTATCCCATTCAGAACATATATGTGATCATGTACTGCTCACAAGGGTCATTGCATTGTGCGTTACATTATGACATTTATTGAGGGGTAATGAATTGAACACTGGAGTGCAGTTTTTCTGACCAAAATGAAGCCTGCTTCGCTATGAAGAAGTATCTGAAGACAATCCTGACTTTAGTCCAGGACTTTAAGTGAAATGGATCTTGAAACCTTGGCATAACTTTTAAACCTACGAGTTTTATGGTTCCCAACCACAAATGACTTTTCACTACTAATTGTTTTATGAAAAGAAGATATTGATCTAAGCAAGACATTTTCATTCATTTTAAACGGCTACATTTTCCACTCCTAACCATCTTTCCCACAGTCCAGCTGTTAATAATCTTTTATTTTTTATTTTTTACATAATTCATATTTCTAAAGCTGTTATACAGTCTTGTGTTCTTTATCTGAATCGGTGGAACACCTGCTTGGTAACAGAGGCCAAAGTGTAAAAGTCCAGATGTGGGCGGTATTAAAAACAGTGAGAAAAGGAGGAACCATAGTAGCTCCAGAAGACACGGTTACACATGAGTCAATGGCTTTCTCAGGCTGTGGAAAGAAACTGGCGGCCAGAGTGAATAAGTCTTGAATGGGGGGCCTGGGGACCGCTGATAGATTTGCCATCAGAGCTACTTAAGGCCCTCACACTCACACATCAAACAGGCTGCGCACAGTAAACATTCATTTCAACGCTCGCTATATCATAACTCAGATTCTCAAAAGGTAGCACTCTTCCCTCATCGATCACTGCATTGAGAAAATTGAGGGGGAAAAATGTAATAATGTGTGTGTTGGGGGACACTTGTCTCAATAGCAGCCTTCCTGTTTCAGAAAAGCAATGTAAATGAGCAGTGGTACAATATGTTCAGCAGATCCGTTTGTGTGCATGTGTTTATATATGTGTGTTTGAGGCTTATGTAAATGAGCTGTGAGAGTCTCCAGTGTCTGTGAATCATTTCCTGTTTGCCATATTGATCTAATCATCCTGGGGTTTTACTGTCAGATGCGCCCCAAACAAACTCTGCGTGTGTTAACGTTCAGTCATATGGTAATGCATATGATCGCACGTGCATACACAAGCCATTCATGTACTGCATGTGTGTGTGTTAGTGTGCATGCCATTAGTTAGATTCTACGTATGTAGAATACAGAATATGAGTAGTTAAACCTGTATAGAGCAATAGAGAGTGTGTGAGTGATGCTCTCTCTATCTGGGTGGCAGTACTTCTAGGGCGGCTGGCTCTGAGAGCAACATGAACAGCGGGAGGATAATTTGGATTTGATTGGTTTCACATGTTTTTCATAAACAACAAAGCTCTCTCCCTTCGGTCTGCTCCGCTGTGTTTGGCTGAAAACATGGAATCCATTTGTCCCCTTCTCCCCTTCTTGCTATTTAGCATTACTGAGCAGTATGTCACGTGTTGAACAGACCACCAGCACGACGGGCATCTCGCAGTTACGATGACAGACTGTAACACCAGTAAATTGGCATTTAGCAAAACACACTCCCCACAGACTCAGATATTTAGCAGTGGATTTCACATATGCTCTGCTCTCTCTAGTCTTTGTAAATTGCATGTGCATATATGTATTAGGTTAAAGATGCACCATCTGAATGATATCAGAATATAGGTTACATCTAAACCAATGCCTTCTCATTCACCTCGTCCCAAAAGGTGCTCTGTTTGATTAAAGGCAACATTTTTTACTCCCAGTAAACCCTGCTTGTACATGGGTTAAGTAACTGTATTATCTATCTACAGAGACTAATATTTCTGATGAAACTATTTCTGATACAATTTTTCCCCAAAGTGAAATACATCTCAAAGATAATATCATATTTTACCGGTGAAGTTTTTAAGGGCTCCTAAAAGTGTGAAACTGACTTATTTTAGTAGTAGTATAGTACTAGTAGTATTGTTATTGTGGTTGTTATTCCCAACATACCATTTGACACATGCCTACTAAATAAGACTTCTGTATGAAATATGGTATATTAGTTGAATTGTTGAGTGAAGCAAAAAGTTCAGAATACAAACAGGAATGAATGAATGAATGAATGGATGAATAAAAAAAGCATACACAGCGTGAAGTGGCCATTGACGTCAAATGCTCGCTAGTGAAGGCTTTGGTGAATTTCCTACGACTGGAAATGAAGGGAAAAAACCATGAAGTTCCACCCCTAAGCTGAACTTCAAACGAACGAATGAGATGAACTCACACGGTTTAGGCACCAAAACGTAAAACAATTAGAAATTGCCACGAGAGGGTGTTGCACTGAGTCATTTTTTTTGTGCTTTTAAGAGCCCTATAAAAAATAACCCATATTGGTACATCTGTACACGAATATAATTAAATATTTGCAATTTATGTTGTTTGTGGGGGAAAAAAGGTCAATGTGGATCTTTTTCCTCAACATGATGTTGTCAAGTCATCTACAAGCTAGGACTGATCCACTGGGATTCAGAGTTTCAGGAGATTGGCTCAAAAACACCTGGAAATCTGCGCTGTTTTTGTTTTGTAAAAGCTCAATTTTTAATTGTATTATATTAATGGTATATAAACGAAGTAATTATCCGTTAAACTATTAGAAAAAGCCCATAAGCTAGCATAATATTATGACTAATATCCGGGGCAGCCAAACAAACAAGTGCTGCTAGATAAACGGAAATGCTTATCTTCCTCACAGTTGGCCTAATATATAGGTGCAGAGATGCTTTTTACTCCATCGTTTTTGTAAAGACTGAATCTCATACAGATTGATTAGCTTTTAACGAGGAAGTGTATAAACAAAGCCTGCAACCAATAAGGTGAGTTAGATAGCCTACTATAAGCCGTTTCATATGTCGACCTAAATGGAGACTTTGCCTATTCATGGTTATGCTTTCACTTTCCTCCTCGTTCATCTGGACAAGTTCAGATGTAAGACGTGTTCTGTAATAAATAAAGCGAAGCTCTCCAATAATGAGATTTGTCGGCCACCCGTGTTTTACTGCTCAGTGAAATTAATGAAATTCACATTGCACTGCGGTCTCGATACAAAGGCGCAACATAAATCCCATCACACCGGTTTAAAATGTATTGGCTATATAAAGCACTTGTCGGCTGATTTTGGAAGCAGTTCTGTTTAACGTCAGGTAGGATATTTTATATATATATATATATATATATATATATATATATATATATATATATATATATATATATATATATTATAGGTAGCCTAATAGTTGCAGAGTGCGTTTAATGAGAATAATTTACACTGAAAAAACGATGGAAATTATGGGATAGCATAAACTGTACCTTCTATATGTCAACATTTCCAAATCCAAAAAAAAAAAAAAAAAATCCATTAATTATTTTCTATCAAGCGCGCCACTAATAAAATCAATATTTCGATTTTAAAATGTTAGACATTTTAGGTTTACAGAATACAGCACGAGGACGTTAGGCTATGACTTAAAAAAAAAGTATTTTTAAAAAATTCCAATGTATTTTTAAAAGTCAGCTCAGAAGTAAAAACACATGAACTGGAACGGAAACCGTGTTCGTCAGACTGTTCTCTTTCTTTAATAAAAAGTAGGCTAGATAATCTCAGAATTTACCAAAGTAGTCATTTAGGAACAGATGAAGCGTTGCATTTTGGCAACAAATGTAACGGTATAGTGTGAGGAAACAGTAATTTTATAATATATAGGCTATATATAAAAAAATGCATTATTAAAAATATTTATGAATGCACTCTGTACCAATCGATAAGCGTGTTAAACGTTTTAGCCATTTAAAGTTTTTCCCTTTTTTTAAGTTTTTTAAATTCCATATAGTTCGCAAAAGACAAGCAAATACGAACTTCATCGCGATGCTTGAATTTAAGCATTGGATTGCCCATAGCTTGCTCAATACCTTTTATAGACCTTCAATTCCATTGGACGAAGGTTGGTTGAGCAGATGCTGTTACACTTTGAGGGAGAGATGGCAAATGTTAAAAGCATGCTCCACACTGCGAAATTGCCGGTTCCAACTCCTCAGTTATTCTTGTTTAGAAAGTATAGACTACTTGTAGAAGTGCTTGCTTTCTATCACTTTTACACTCAACAAAAGCGTCCAAATAAAGCAGCAATAATCTCATTAAAAAAGTGTTGTTATGGAGTATTGTTTATTTGTACTCGCGCTCGAGTACAAATAAATGTACATTATGAAAGTAAAATAACATTTATAATAATGTAACTAACTTTACAGTCATTTAAAAACACCAATTTATTGGGTAGGGTTATATCATACAGAAGTTACTGTTTTTATTCCGAATCAGAGAAAATATAAAGGGTATTGCAAAAGCAAACTGAAATAATAATAATTATTTTTGTTTATATAAAAAGTGAATGATAGCTTTGGTATCATATGAATAAGCAGGTTTTCCTGTTTAATTTACATCGAGAAAACATCCAAACAAGCTTTCCATCATAAAAAAAAAACTTGTACTTTATTATGCACTTCTCTATACAAAAAATAATAATTTAAAGAATTAAAAATATGTATTTTAGGAATTTATGTAAATAATACAGCATGTTTTAACGATTTCTATAAACATAAGCCTAATTTAAACGCTAAAAGGTAAAAAAAAATTGTGCAAGCATGGAATATATATATTTTTCTCTCTTTTGGATCACGCTGATTGAACATTAAATTTTAATGGCTTAATTGTTGTGTTCATTTAGAATAATAAAATCGATATAGTAAAGTATTTTTGTTAAGTTTAGATAGGATACTAAGATTTTATATTTATAATCGCTAAAAAGATAGACCGATAAAACTGTAAAAAACAAATCTACGGTCTCACATTTCCTAAAACGACAGACATGAGATATTTCTTTTAAAGGTTCTACAAAAAATACGCATAGAATACATCTCAAAGTACTCGTCAAACTGAAACACCTTCTACAGACTTTACTTGCTATGCTTCTGTTGCACCACAACGTCATTACATTTTTTATTTGTCATACTTTCAGTTATTAAAAGGAACACGCATAAAATACACCTTCCTTCCCCAGTGTTGGTGAATTAGGAGTTTTGTCGTACTTCCTCACTCTTTCTGCCCCCATGTGGCCCTCACCGGACGCTCACGTGTGCCATGAACTTCTCAGGAGCCCAAGAGGACACGAGAGCACGAGGACAGCCGCTCGCATTATTTGTAACGTGTAAAAGAATCTTTAAACATCGAAACTAAACGAAATCGTACTAGCCTGTATTTTTCACATGTGGAAACTTATTTAATATTCTCCCAGGGCTCATGAACAAAATGTCTTGTAGATTTCAATTATGAACACTTACATAATATTCTCTGAGTCTCATTTTAATTGAGCAAAATTACGTAACACAAATACGCTAATGGATACCTTAAGTTAACAAATGAAATGTATTTTAAAAAGTTCTTAATAAAATGTATTTAATTGTTCAGGGGTGTAGATGTCCTCGTAAGCAGGGTGGAGAAGAGGCGCTGTCTGCTGTGCTCTCTTTCTCCTCTTCTTCTTCGTCTTCTGAGACACGGCGGTTCCTGCAACAAAACCCGAAAAAGGAATCATTAATCCACTTTGGTCAGCCCTCGGCGCAAATAATAACTGTAAAAGGTGCCCTGACTGACTACTAGGAGAATTTTGGGCAGACCGGTTAGTGTTGAAACATTTTTCTTTGTTTATGTCTGTAACTGTGTTTTTCGAGTCTTAAACTTTGATAAAATATTCACATATTTATCCGCTTCAAATAAAAGCAGTTTAGAAACCTACAATTGATCCTTTATTAACAAAGCATGTGAAGTTATACAATCTTGCCTCAAAACAGGCGTCTGATCTTAAATCGTTGTTATTTTGACACAGTTTGAGGACCTCCAGCGTTACCTCATGCAGGCGGGCGCTGCTCATAATTAGTTAAACACTCCCTGGTCTGCTCTATGAACATTTAAATCTAAATTCAAATATTGGCTCGAACAATATTTAGTTACGTTTGAATTGTTCCAATGAATGATTCAATAATACTTCACGAGTTTATGCACTGCACATAAGATTTCATTGAGGTTTATGCCTATTTAAAAAATAGAAGTTACAGCTCAAAACTGATTTACCTTATCAGTTACAGTAATTATGTTTTCTTATTTAGTCTTTCAAGTTGTTTTCTTTGCAATATTATCTTTAAATAAAAACCCCATCATTTATGATACTTAAAACCATAAAGAGATCAGTTTTTTATTTTTTATCAGCTCGATCTGTTATTAATGCTATTCTAGGACTCCTTGTGTTCGTGGTGTCTAAATCAATCGATTGCACACTGTCATCAAGAATTATAATCATTACCTGTTTTTCCCTTTGCTCTGCTGTAGCGCTGTCATGTTCCCAGAATTAAATCCAGGGTTTTCCATTGGATACATGCTGTAATACTGTGGCGGTGTGTTCACTGTGACTGCTAATGGCTGGGGGTTTGAATGCAAACCATTAACAGGACTCAGACTTTGGTCTGGTACTACAGAGGTGTACGGTGGTGGGATGTACTGGACCACGGTGGCCCTGTGGAAGGTAATGGGCTGATTGAATCTAGTGAAGATGAACGATGGTCCCTGAAAGTGGCGGCAGAGGGTCTGTTTCAGGTGTCAACTCTCCATCATTCTGCTTGCAGCTCAGGCAGAGCAGCATTTGGAACTTGCAGATGCTTATCAGCACAAATGTACCTCCTACTGACAGCAGAATTGGCCCCAGAAGCTGTGTCCACTCGTAGCTGTGACTGAAATTGTAATTTGTCCACCCCATAGCCGTGAATGCCATGCCAACCAGGCCCAAGAAGACTCCGGAGAACAGGAGCGTGGCACCAGCTTTGTCCCCATCTGACACCGGAGCGTTTGAAGAGCTTGGTGCTTGGCCGGGCATCAAAGTGACGACATTCACAGGGACATCACTGGGAGTCTGGTTGCTGTTTGTGATGGTACTACAAACACCAGCAGGTACTGCATCACTTGGCTCAGCAAGAGGATTTGTCCCTTGATTCCTACTTTCTGTTGTGCTCTTCCAAAAATCTAGAATGCCGTAATGTCTCATCTGGCCAGAACTGCACTGTTTTTGTATAGTGGCTTTAGGATTTAGACACTTGTCTGACGAAGGTCCACTCATCTATGCATGACGGATCTTTTATTGTGTATCTATTTTGGACATTGGCTCAGAAGCTTAGTTAACAGGTAACAGATCATTGCCCTTATGCTCTTGAACACTCAGTCATCATGTTGGTGCGAGCACTGAAATGTGAAATCTGTTGCATGGTAGAGTACATGCAGGAAACTGGCAGGTCCAAAGACTAAACCTAAAATCACTCTTTTTGTTTGGACTGAATATTACAATTTTATTACCAAACATTACCAAAATAACTGCCTTTTTCAATAGAATGAATAGATCACTAAAACAAGGATCTGTAGTAAAAAGAAATAATAAAAATAAAAAACAATATAGAAGGAAGAGTTCACTCAAAAATGAAAATTGTCGTAAAAATGTAATTCTGAAGAATATCTCAGCTGTTGTCCATACAGTCAGAGGGACTTCAAAAAAACTGAAAAAAGGACATTTTTCAAAATTGGTTCCTTTATGTTGGACAGAAGAAAGTAAATGATCACAGAATTTTCACTTTCAGTTGAACTATCCTATTAATGTATCACCGAAATCAAAAGAGCAAAGTCTAGAGAATATTTATACCGGTATGCACTATGAAAGTTTCGTCATCATTTTTGCACACAACCTTAACCTTTTCTTGCACAAGGGGAACCATGTTTGTAAAATTGCAATATAATGTCCTTAAATATGCCAAAACAGAGAGAGAAACCGAGATAAAAAGTTTCCGACAATATCAAAACAATTCTGCATCACTTTAACTTTTCAAAGCCCTCTCTGGAGTCCAAACGGATTTGATTAGCAAAACAATGTTCACCCAGAGCACTGCATAACCTAGCAAATTGCAACTATTGTCCAGTTCACCAAAAACACTGTCATTTAACTTTGATGACACTTATCTCACAGTAACATTTTACTGTGGTACTAAGTTAATTATATATCCACCCACTCTCAATGTCAATAACAACAGACAGAGTCATGAAATGTGTTTGTCATTGTTA